>NC_091124.1:111265000-111565000 GCF_040183065.1 Periplaneta americana
TCAAGGAAATAACACGGGGCAACGTGAGGCAATTTTTGCTGGTCTGCATAAAGACCGAACTTAAGGAATCACAAAATAAAATTTTACATAATATGATTATGATTCCTCTGCGAAGCATAACATATTTAATCATTATAATAATAACGTATTCTTAATTCAGAAATATAACTCTAACAATCCATAATAACATTTACCTGAAAATCAACCACAGAAGTACAAAAAATAATAATTGAAATTCTAATTGAAAAAAACACAATCACAACACAGCAAAAACGACACTTCATGCACTACTTTCAAAGGTTCGAATACAACTGCGTAGAATTAGACCTGCTACGAGGGTGGCTGTTTTATGACCGCCAGACCTTGGAGATAGTTGGGGTATATTGCAAACACCATAAAATTAAAAGTGAAAAAATCATTTTTGGCCAGCTTTTGAGCCTCTTGGAAACACTGTGCAGTCGTTGGATTCAGACATATTGGTATAGTTCCCTTTCTGAAATATGTTATTGTTATATGTTCATGTTACTATCTTTGAATTTTATTACCTCGCTTTAGGCTAATAAATTTGATATCGAGGTAAATGTTTAGATTTTTGTTTGTTTATATATATATATATATATATATATATATATAAATTCCTTCCCATTTCAACGACATACTCATCTTTTTCAAGGGTTAACGACCGAATTGCGGTTATAGGTGACGCAGTATGGTTCATCACCTAACTGCTGATGCATATAGCTTATGGAAATCATTCCACAGGTCTTCATGAAAACAGCCAATTTGCCAAGAGTTTATGGAATTATCAATGGGTCTTTAATGAAAAATGTATGCTTCCTTTGAAAATGAGACTGCACTTGTTCACAGGAATGTCGTTCCTTTCTTTAATCAGATTTAGAATTGTAATTTTCTCGCCTTTCATAATTGAATTTCTATGGTAAGTAATTTTTACAATTCATTATACGTGTGCATTATACGAGTAGATCATCTATTAACTCGTCTCATTTCGATTATTTTTATATAAGTATGAAATGAATAAGAAGAAATAATTTGTTATCGATTTTACATGTTTACACATACCTTATCTGTCATTGTCATGTTCATGAAACGCTATTCACATTGGTCCATTGAGCTTCCTATGTGCAATTATTCTTCCATTCCGACAGGTGCAGATGGTCTGGATGGCAATCGTAAATCCGATGCTGACAGCGGTCGTCCTATCTAAGCCCAGACACAGCCAGGTCCCATCCTCAGACGAGTACATGATAAACCCCAAACACCGTAGCCGGAAGTCCTTAAATCCTGTATCAGTGCGGAGATGCGTATTACATCGAAGATTTTGTCTCAATCTACTTTTAATTATAGTAAATGATAGATGAAATGAGGGAGAAATGGACTGTGTTGTTGGAATGGTAGAGTTAAACCGGAATATCTCGATAAATATCCTCTAAAGTGTCTGCTTTATTCACCACAATTTTCACCACGACCTAGCCGGGAATCGAACCAGCGCGCGCGCTTACAAACGCTCCTTGAATTTTATAAATTGTACGTATGATGTACAACGAAACGTTATCATTCGCATGTTAATTATGAGACAGATTCATTTCGTATTGTGTATGGGTCGGACCTGTCCGAGTAATGCCTGATGTTTTTATCTAGCTTGTACTCTAGACGTCATTTCGGAAGCTAGCGAATAGGGATATGATTTCAAGTAGCTTTGTAGAGAGTGAGAGTTGATACATTACTTTTGCATTCTTCACAGGGCCGGTGAGCTGAATTCCGTACAATGCAAACCTATCCAAATACTCATTTGGTTTGTAATCTAGAGTTCTGCAATATTAAATCGATAATAGACATGTAAAACATGCTTTGAGTGAGTGAACCATAGTAAAAAATTTGTTATGAGCTGGGAGGAAATTTAAAATGTCGCTTCATATGAAGACAAAATAGGTTACATAGACTTTATTCTACTGATCTAATTACTTTGTAGAATTCATGTGCTGCAAAATAAAACAAGAAATACTTCGTAACACGCGACAAAAAAGATTACTCACACATTCGCTCATTGCCATTCCATATTTATTTAAAAAAATTTTCTTCTTATTTAGGAACAAGTTTTAATACATAGCCTATTAAAAGAAAAGCATTTACTTAATCACTAAACGGGCTGTTACGTGGTGTGGCAAATGTATAAAGTTGAACTGAAAGCTTCTGTTAGAATATTTTAATTTGTAGCAGCCTTAACAGGGAAATATTTTCCACGCACTGACAGCGGGGTCCAGTCAATTGATGTACAAGAGAAGAGAAACAATTGACGAATTAAATAGGCTTGTGGACATTAAATGCAATCACGCTAAGCACACGAGCAAATGAGTCCAATGACTGATGTCTGGCCATAACATTGGACCTCTGTTTTTAACATTAGCCCGTCAATAATTGAAGAGAATAAACTGCTTTGTTCTCCTTCAATAGAGTAATCGCACTGAGAGGATGAAACTGATGGAGCGAGATGGGAAGGGAGAGGATGGAGAGACACAGACGGAGAGGGAGAATAAAAGAAAGGTTAGCGTGGAAGAGGGAAGAGCGTGGAAAGGAAGTGTGTGAAAAATAAAGGGGAGTTCCGGATGAAATATAAATAGCAAAGGTCTCTCGTACACATATCCCAAGAGAATAACAGGTTCGAGCTACTTTACTTCGAAACAAGTGGTCAGCATCACGCTGAAATTCCCTTTATACGCAAAGAATCGACTACACTTATTTGCATGAGAGACTGACAGTGAGTTGACTTCACAGCTGTGCTGGAAGGTGTTGGCAAAGATAATATTCATCCTTCTCCGTCTAGAAAGAAATTCGTGCTCTTTCAGTTGAAGTAGGAGAAATAGTTGAGATCCATGAATGCAACAGTAACGATGTTTCGTGTAATAACAAATAGTAGGGACCGTATAAAAATGATAAATAAAAACTGCGATTACGGTAAAGTATTCCACAAACAAAAGCGGCGATAAGAGTCACATTTATTGTAAAGTTGCAAATAAAATACATGTAAAATTGCAGTGTTATATTATTAACTATATTTACATAGGCTACATTAAGTTTTAAACCATTACAAGATACATTACGAAGTAATATGAGGACGTGTTCTATTGTTCAAAGTATAACGCCAGCAATTCTTCAAGATTTTCAGGCTTCAGGTTTGTCAGATCGATGTGAATGTTATCATGAGAAAGACGCTCGCTCTGAATTAGTATTTAGTATTTATTTATTTAACCTGGTAGAGATAAGGCTGTCAGGCCTTCTCTTCCCTTCTTCCAGGAGATTCCAACTATAATATGAAGAATAAAATTACAATTAGTATTAAATTTGCAATTACAATTACAAATAAAATTACAATTAGTATTAAATTCACAATTACAATTACAATAAAAATCAAAGTACGAGAAGTTTACCTGACTAATGAAAGCTAGATAATTTATCATAGAAAAACAAAGAATATTTTATATTTACTGAATTACAAATTAAACCTAGAATAACAAAATTGTATAGTGACGAAATTACCGGATATTGAAATATTTTGTGACAGATTAGGGGAACTATTTACATTAGAAGGAGGTATCAACAGAATTGTACAGTCGTCCCAAAAAAAATGGTCCTACTTTTGTTCGGGCCAAACGCTTGGTTCACTAGTCGTTTCAAAGGAAGGCGAGTATGTGTCCTTCTAATCGATAAATAATAATCAATCATCCTGGCTTCATTGATCGTTCGTCACTCGGATGATCTTCGCAACGCCGTCTGTGGTCTAATGGATAGCATGTTGGAGTTCAATCCCGGCTGGGATATATTTTATTATTTTTCATTCCCTGTGATTCATGTTTTCTAAGTTTTACAATTTTTTGTTGAATGACACACCATGAACACACGACAGCATATTTTAAGAGAAACTTTAGGACTAAACTACACTGGTAAAGTATTTTCAAAGATAGAATCATCTCCTGAAATGTCTGTTCATACATCGTTTTATGCATCTAAAGACTGATTAGTGTAATATGTTACTAGTCAGCAGTGTATGCAACGAAGGGGTTACGAACTGGCAATCCTACCCTATCATCTCCTGACTTAGTTGCCTCATAAGTGATACCTTATTGGTATAACTTGTGAGGTTCAAACCCGTATTCGGACAATTGACTAAACAACAACAATATTACAACGCGTTATCCACAACACCTTGGAAGAACTGGCAATATGCACTCTCCACGATCTTGGATGAACTATGACAGCTAATTCAGAATGCCTTCGATGTCCTGGCAGGAAGATCACATTTAATTTCATATAGACCCATGGTACGGTCCATTTCCACGGATTGCGAGGTCATCCAGTAGCACTAAAGATGAACTTTCTGCAAAATGTAGTTAGGCCTATTTTAAATATTTTATTGCAATTGCAAGAGATAATAGTTTTATTTTGTGCCGTAGTTATTTTACTTGTTGTAAAATAACACTTTCCTTTTAGTTTCCCATGTCAGCGCCGAAAATACACGAGTTTAATTTTAGAACATTCATTACCCAACTTACCTTTTAAAAAATGCATAGCTGCAAGTAACCAGAACCTGGGACCTGTGTGTGAGCTAGAACAACGTTTTGTAGTTAATACTTTTTCATCATTATGATATAAATTCTGATACTCCGCCATAGGAGTTTAAAGACAAATTTCACAAAGAAATCGTGCTTACGGTAGCTTAGTTTGAAACACGTGTTGTTTCACTGCTTAATGACGTAAATTAGATCGTATTAAGATGTAGGAAACTTAAGAGAAATAAATCTACTGAAAACAATTCTGAAATACAATATCTATTTGCTATCTAAAAACTGACTAAATATTGATCTCTGAACCAGCTCTGTGGAGTTTCAAGTACAGAGAATGTCACAGAATAGGCGATCTCTCGTATATAGGTCTTTATTGAATAATAATTCCCAAACATCGGACATAATATGAAATCTGAACGCACGATTTAAAACCCCAAGTTTTTTACATAACCCCACCTTGGATAAAATAGTTATCATAGGCACAGTGTGATGCTTCACTTTTTCTTCTCGTGTGTATGCTCTTTGACTGCTTCAGTTTTAGCCGTAGCGTATTTTTTACAGTGTGAAGTAAAATTACTTCTATTAAGCGTAGCCTGTCAAAAGTGATGTGATGTTCCGGATACTCAATGAAAATTCTGCTAACAGCGATAAAAGCGTCCAACCAGATTTGTCTGAACTGTCCTGCTTAATACTGAGCTCAGTCTCCGGATTGGCCAGACGTAACGAGGTCGACAGAGTAGGCGACCCTCTAGTTATACGTAGCTGCCCTGATGATGGAAACTGTACGTAGTTCCGAATGTTGGAATTCGTAAGTTCCAGGATACGGTGGAATACACGAAAGCATAATTTTGGTCTAAACTAGTTATAGTTTTAACCCTTGTGGCTTTGCGTTAAATATTAAGCACATTTCGAAGAAAAAGAGAAGGTTTCATTCTCAACAAAACGTATTTATTAAAAAAGAAAAGAAATTTAAAATATGGTTAGCGTTTTATGAAGTATTAATTAGGGTGAAGATCGACGAAATAAATAAGAAGATAGAATCATTACAAAAGGAATTAGTTTGCTGAAAAGAAAAATAAAATGCTGGAAAAAAAACAAAGGAAGAAAAACTTTTTGGTATTCAAGAACAAGAAAAAGAAGAGGCATGGGGGACTTATGAAGTGAAAGTGAATGTGTGCTCGGAATGGATCGGAATAGATATTGGGAATCAACAAGTGAAGGGAATTTATAGGACAGGGAGAGGAAAAAATAGGTTATATTTGTGAAGTTTGTGAATACAATGGTAAAGGTAAGAATTGTGAGCAATAGAAAATTACTAAAATAATCAAACATTGCTTTGACACACTCACGGACAGGAGAACGCGAATTCGATCATGCGCAATGTTCAAAACATACAGAGGTGAGCCTGTGTGGAAATAAATAAAAAAAAAGGTTGCAGCAGCCAAATTACTCTTCAAGGAACGACCACTCATATAAATTGAGGGAAAGTAGACAGAGGACGGACACTGGAAAGTTTTCTTTTCTCAATCATACTATCAGGGACTGGAATGCTTTACCTGCAGACTTACTAAAAGTTTTACCAATAACAAGGAAAAATGAGAGATTGTACTCGTACTCCATTCATACAAACATAACCACCGAGCAATACAATCTTCATTCTATATGTTATACTTCGACATCATCTTCCACTAAGTTGTCAGGAATTAATCCAGTGTAATAATCATGAAAAACTGGAAGAAGTTGTTTAACATCGCTTAACTTCTTATGCTTGATCTTGAGTGGTTCTGTGTACTTCTGCTGAATACTTTTCAACATTATTTGTGATGGTCTGCCAACTCTATTCAACTGTACTTCTTTGTAAGTAGTCACCATTCAGGACATTTTTAATGAAAAAACTGATAAGATTTTCATAGGTAAATGTGAAGGCTATAGCTGTAGAAAAAAGCAACCGGTGCACCACATTTTGTTACTTTGGCTTTTGTTATCTTACGTAACAAGTTACCAACATTATAATGTATATCCGCATTTTCGAAGAGTAAATGTCTTGAATTTACTTTTTATATTTTTCAATAAATCCAAAGTCTCTATCTGAAGGCAGATGGGTATGTCCAGATATAAGGAAAACATGCTCAATCCTCTTTAGCCGCTTTTCCTTTAATAACTGATGTACATAGGCAACAATTGTCCAGTTTTCATTTAGTCCACAACAATTATCCGTGAACACTGTGAGCTCTTCTACTTTAGGTTTTGTTTAAAAACTGAGAAATTAAGACTGAAAAAGTGTAAAAGAAATTATATTAGTCTACATAAATTACATTATTTTTATTTAGTTACATTAAACTGAGATATTAAGACTGAAAAAGTGTAAAAAAAATTATATTAGTCTACATAAATTACATTATTTTAATTTAGTTACATTAATTTTTCGTCCCGCGCCGTGGCGTCGTGGTCTAAGGCATCCTGCCTGGGTCTCGGATTACGGAATACGCGCTGGTTCGAGTCCCCATGGGTGAAGAAATTTTCTCATGAAATTTCGGCCAGTGTATGGGACCGGTGTCCACCCAGCATCGTGATGCACTTGGGGAGCTACGATATGCAGCGAAAATCCGGTTTCCCAAACAAGCTTTAACGGCTGGGGATCATCGTGCTAACCGCACGATACCTCCATACTGGTTGGATGATCGTCCACCTCTGCTTCGGCATGTGGACGTAAGGCCAGCAGCCGGTTGGTAGGTTTTGGCCCTGCAGGTCTATAGCGCCATGGATTTTTACATTAATTTTTCACAGTTCATTTTCCTTTTTATAAGATTTGAAAATTTTTTGTACAAGAATGTGACAAGCCACAAATTAATATTAATAGTAAGCTTATCTCATTACATGATGATGTTTCTGGTTCTGATGGAATAAAATCTTTGTCCATATAATGGTCATCAAATTGTGAACTTCCATTTTCACTTTCAATTTTAAGATCAGTATTATTATTAAAACGTTTCCTTCTAAACAGCAGTTTTAATATATTGGGTTCCGCTAGCGTGTTGTGACTTATGTTCTTTCACAGAAACTGACAAATATAATCTACTGGGCAATAGAAAAACTTATTGACTGGTGATGCCATCTGTTAAGGAATCATGATACTGTTTTCACAGATTGTATGGGAAATTTCCCTCCACGTTTTACACAAATACTTCAATTTAAGCAAAGGTGTGGCTTGTCTTGTTAATGCCCCAAGCCCTTCAATTAATGTACTACCTTACCTTCCACCCTGTATTTTATATACATTATAACTAGACTTCGGATATTTAGGCCATTGACCAACTTTTAGACACCTAAACTAGGCTCATAATGATCGAAAGCAGGCATTCAAATACATTTTTTGGGACCTAAAACGTTACTGCAACTACTATTAATAGTACCAGTAATAATAATAATAATAATAATAATAATAATAATAATAATAATAATAATAATAATTCATTCATGGTATTCTGCCCAAGGGCAAGTATTTCACTGCAATCTCAGCATTCTCCAGTCTTTCCTATTTTCTGCTTTCCTCTTTGTCTCCGTATATGATCCATATAGGCCTACCTTAATGTCGTCTATCACCTGATATCTTCTTCTACCCCGAACTCTTCTCCCATTCACCATTCCTCCCAGTGCATTCTTCAGAAGGCAGTTTCCTCTCAACCACTGACCTAGCCAATTCCTTTTCCTCTTTATGATCAGTTTCAGCATCATTATTTCTTCATCCACTTCCTCCAACACAGCTTCGTTTCTTACTCTGTCCATTTTACACACTCCATCCTTTTCCATATCCACATTTCAGATGCTTCTATTCGCTTCTCTTCACTTCATGATATCCATATTTCTGCCCCATACACTGCTACACTCCACACAAAACACCTCGCTAGTCTCTTCCTTATTTCTTTCTCCAGAGGTCCGCAGAAGATGCTCCTTTTTTATATTAAAAGCTTCTTTCGTAATTCCTGTTCTCCTTTTGACTTCTTGGCAGCAGCTCATGTTATTATCGCCGCGTTCTCATGCTTAACATTCGGCAGGTCTTTCAAATTTAATTGCATTATTGTTTTCAATTTCTTGTGTCGCCGTTCCAATCACGCGCCTCAATTTCAATATTGCAACCAATAAGCTGCTTCCATTATAAAATGACACTTACTTGTCTAATCCATCTAATCCACGTGTACTAAAACCGAGGTTGCAATTTGTCTTGTGTTCAGGACGAACATTAAGGTATGTGATTAAATATTAGTATTAAAAAGTTACTATTAAGAGTTAAGAATGTCAACGTACTCATATATGAAACAACAACAACAACAACAACAATAATAATAACAATAACAATAATAATAATAATAATAATAATAATAATAATAATAATAATAATAATAGCCATTTAACAATATAACAAACTACTAGTGCTTATTCTTATCGAGGAAGTAGACGTGACAATGTGACGCTTAGAGTGAAACCTACAGAGCAACAATCGGTGGGAAAAATTGTTTTAAAAGCATACCGCACGTTATTGTAGGATGCCGACATGTTAAGTATGAGGCCGCGGCGATAATACTGCTTATAGTACACCCCACGTATTTGAATAATAATAATAATAATAATAATAATAATAATAATAATAATAATAATAATAATAATAATAATAATGTTATTTTATTGGGTTAAGAAGTGCTTATAATACAGATTAAAAATTATGTGCAGCACACGTTTTCCGTTATTAAATGTTACGGAGCGCTTATAATACAAAATTAAGATTATATGCAGCACACTTTTTTCGTTATTAACTTCACACTAAAATCAAACAAGAACCTAAGTTACATACCTAATGCCTTTGCTCCAACAATAACTCTTCACTTTCAACAATTTAATTCCACTCCTGTCAACAATGGGACGTGTGGAGACACAGCAACACAGTATTCGTTATTGCACTTCACAGACGACAATGACAATTTACTTGGATTATTGAAAACAACAATGAACTGTTAATTTTAACTAATGTTCACAAAGCACTATTTACAAATCAGAACTGTCAGTTCTCAGTTCACAGTTCGTTTGCCTTGGCTAGTTCTTCTAGCTCAGTCACTCAAGTTCACAGTATCTCGAACCACAGACCTTTAGAGACAGTCCACTGAACCTCCAACTCAGGTCCCTCCAACTGCGGTCCACTGCACTCGAACTCAGGTCTTCGGATGCTCACACAGTTGCGGACACACTCAAGTCGAACTCAGGTACACAAGACTGGCTGGCTTGCTGTCCACTGACTATAACAACACTGACTTACTGACTGACTGCTCCATTGCTCACTCGCGTGTCGCAATTTATAACCACACCACAGTTGCGAGAAAGTTCCACGGGTGTCCAGAGATAGCATTCTCGAATAATCTGTCACGCTGCTGCTCCCCCCTTCACCGCGCAGCGGTTTGCTTCCTTCCCCTCTCGGCAAGCACCAGATGCGCGCGCAACCTCCTCTCGCCGCACACCTAAGCGACCAACGTTTCGTCTGCCGCGCGCCCTGTCGGACACGCGTTCGAATCCCGACGCAGCTGTCACAGTATATAGACGCTATAAGTGTGCAAGGGGTAGGCTATACAATACGACACGTGTCTTTCTGTACAGATGCTGCCCACAAATACAACAATTAACACCCACTACAAGGTCACTCTACAACAGGCTCCTTCCTCCTAATAAGTACAGTATACTTCAGTTTAGCAGTGCTCATGATAGTATTGTGCATTACTAGTTGAACTAAAGATACCTGAAACAATTACGAAAGTACTGAATTGGACAGAGAAATTCGGAAGATAGTATTTCTGTGTAAGAGGCAACATAATTGTTTGTAATTGATGTAAGACTGACATAATCTGTTCTAAAAGACGGTATTTACAGCAGCACTGTAATTAAAAATATATAACCCATTTGAAATTGATAGAAAGAAGCGAGTCTGACGATTTACCTTCAACTAGTAATTCAGTACCAGCGGACGAATTTTACATGGGTCTGTGTGAAATGATGGTGTATGTCAACATTTCTTTCCACAAAGTTTAGGACAGGCACTTTAAAAATTGTATTGAAAAGTTCATCTGTAGACAAGGACAGTACCTGCGTTATAGTAGTACCGGTGTTTTAAGTTAAATTTCATACCAAAAAATATTGTAATATAGATTTAAACATTTCAATAACAGCAGTACCTGTGTTACATTTGTGTCTGTATTTGAAGTTAAAATATTACAACGAAGATTATTGTAATATAGGCTTAAACATTTCGTTAAGAGCAGTATCTCTGAAACAGTAACATTTTGGTTTAAAATTTTACCAGCAAAGATTGTTGCAATATAGGCTTAAAATGTTCATTAAGTAAGTGTTACAGTAACTTTAAGTTAAAAGTTTACAACAGAGACTATGTTTATCTTTTTGTAATACACAACGAAGCCCTACTCTCGAAATCATTTTTGTGTGTCTCTTTTCCTTGATGTGAGAGTCGTCTGTTTTCATCGTACTACACCCCATGCGCCTCTACTCTTCTTGAAGTCATTGGTTCATTGCACAAACTACTCACTTAACTTCAAAGATTAGGTACTAAATTCCGGCCTCTAGTCATGACATACAGTAATATGGAATCGAATGGATTCGAATTTCGGGAGTGGTACATTATGACTCAGCATTGCGAACTTTCACGATCTACTACGCTAACCTTCAAGCTAGGCGTATTTCCAAACCCACACCGGCTGACTACACTAAGGTTCGCTGCGAACTCAGGTTTCTTGCAGTCAGCACCCTCCGTGCGTCTCCAGTCGGCATTCCAGGAATGCTATGAAATGACGAAAAAACAGAGAAATTTTGACGAATGATACAGATGTTTAATATAGGGAAACGGGAGAACACTGGGGAGAGCCCCAAGTGCAACCTTGTTCGTCATAAATGTCCCTATGGCCTGACCGGGACTCGAATCGCCTGCGTGATGCGTGCGTCTGATCACTCAGTCACCGCAGGGGCGGTCATGACATATGGGTAATTGAAATGAATATACCACAAGCTATAATTGGCTTGTACAAGGCTAGACAGAGTCAGGAATGAAGATGTGAGACAACAGTACAAAAATAACAAAATAATAGATATGAAATTTATAAAAGTGAGAAACGGCTGGTTTCCCGATCTATGTTTATTAGGACATTTTTTTTTTTTCATTAACCTCTAGTCACGTCCCGCAATTTGTATCTGTAAAAAAATGTGAAACGCTGTGAAGAAAGAGCTTACAATACAAGAAAAATTAAGATGGCTAGAGACTTGATTTCAAGAGGTAAAGGAGATTTGGGTAGACCTAAAAACAAGATGGAAAGAAGGATTGACATCACCTTCTACCCAGTCATCTCCTGTATGAACACAAACAGGTAAAAAGCCTGTACAAAATTTCTACCCAAGAGTGTGACTGGAGAATAATGGTTGCTTGCTTTTGTAATTATATAAGGTGAATAAAGGATAATTTCGATGTGTTTCAAGAAGTTTTAGAACTCTGTCAAATACCGACAACAAAAAGTGGAGAGGATATTTTTGAGGCAGTCAAAAACTGTGTGAAAATGAGATGTTGATGGTAAACTTGAGTGGGCTGAACTTCAAAGTATTTGTGGATATGGTGTCCCTACATTGTTAGTGAAGAGAAATGGCTATTTTTCTTTGCTTCTGCAGTATATAGAGCGGAAGTTGTTTTCATACCACTGTATCATTGACAAAGAGGCTTTGTGTGCTAGAGGCGTACTTTCATCGTATTATTAATCCTGTTGTGCTTTGATTCGACCGCGTGCGCTCAACCGAACAGAGTTTCGGAAATTCTTCAAGAAGAAATAATTTACTATTAACTTTTACTTCATAACTCAGTTATGTGGTTCCCTAAGGCAGAAGTGCGTCCACGTCTGTTCAAATTAAAAGACCAAATACTTGCAAGATTGCAAACGTGCAAAAATGTATGCAATCTACAAAAAAGAAGATAGACAAGAATGAAATAGTTATCACGGCATTAGTTTATTTAATAGCTGCTATAAAATTAACCATATTTAATCAAAGAAAAGAATGAGTGTAATAATAGAGAATATAATTTCGGAATGTCAAAATGGTTCTAGAAAAGGAAGACCTTGTGCTGATGGTATATTTAATCTAACACAAATATTAAAAAAACACAAAAAAAAAAACAAAGATAATTTAACTCTCCACTTTAAATGATCATTGTGGACTTTGAGAAGACCTTTGAATAGGAATAATGTTTAGAACATTATGCTCAGAAAAGGCATCCCACAAGATCTTGCAAAAGTAATATATAGCCTATATGTGTAAAGTAAAATAACAATAACAACTGAAGAGAATTCCAGATAACGACAGTAAACTGTGTAAATTTTTAACCTCTATACTGGCGTTCTCATTCAAAATTGAGAGATGAATTTAGGCCATAAAATTTTTAATTTCAATAATACTCCATTGGGTTTGCAAAAAATTATGAATGAATGAATACTTCACTGAATCATCCATTATTCTCTGACGGTCAAATAATAAACACTAAAGGAGAGCTACATTTAGCTCTTTTTAAGTAATTAAGCTAAAAATTCAATATGAAAATTTCCGCAGAGTAAACAGAAGTTTTGGCCTTTAAAGGACTAGATACAGCCACAGCAAAGACAGTAATTGAAGGAAAAATAATGGAGTAGGTTAATACTTTTCATATACCTACTTAAGATTTTAACAACAACATTAGCCACCGGCGTGGCTCAGTCGGTTAAGGCGCTTGCCTGCCGGTCTGAAGTTGCGCTCGGGCGCGGTTTCGATCCCCGCTTGGGCTTATTTCCTGGTTGGGTTTTTTCCGAGGTTTTTCCCAACCGTAAGGTGAATGCCAGGTAATCTATGGCGAATCTTTGGCCTCATATCGCCAAATACCATCTCGCTAACACCAATTTCATCGACGCTAAATAACCTAGTAGTTGATACAACGTCGTTAAATAACTAACTAAAAAACATTAATACGTTTATTTATATATGTGGAACAATTACAAAATAACTAAGTAAAACAATAAAGGAAATGCAATTGAAATTTTATAAAGTAATGGCGATTTCGCTATTTCTGTATGGTTCTGAATTTTGGACGTTAGCAAGAAAAGAATAATCAGGAATTGATGATGAGGAAACGAAATTCATATATTACTCTTAATCCATATTTGGTTAATGAAGATGATGTCAGTGAAAGATTTTTATTTATCTAATCATTTAGCAGTTTCTTGTGGTTTTTTCTTAGGACTGAAAAATAAAAAAAATATCTTACATACAGAAGTTTGATAACGGTTTTAATAAATTCTGTACAAATATTATTGATATTGGATCGCAATCTTAATGTAGAAATGAGTTTTGATATATTTTTCAAATATTTTAAATAATTTTAAGGGGGGATATGCAGGCTTAGGCACTAAACATGAGAGAAATTCAATTTTTTTTTCTCAGCAACTAATGACTCTTTCACCCTCCAATTTTACATGATCAATACTGATTGCTTCTGCAGTTACAGACTATTTTCAAATTTACGAAGTTTTACCATTATAAGTAATTAACATAACACAAAATGTGGCCTTTTTTTCACTGATATGCCGTTCTTATGATAATGTTCATAAACTCGAATATTTCTGAGCCGTTCTTTTTTATATTTATTCCTGAATGTCAAGTGAACAATATCAACTACAATCTTTGAAACGTCTACAAAAGAAGTATATTTTTTTAATTTCTTATGAGGAGTTAAATTTTTAATGTTCTTATGTAATTTTTAATAAACTGTTACAGAAATAATTGTAGTTAATCTTCTTCACAAGTATGAAAGACAGTTGTATGCAAAATTTTACTGAGGTCTCTTAAAAACGTACAGAGTTATCACAAAAATGGTTTGAAAAATACAAGTTACAGATATAAACGTTAAATATACATTATGTGTGGAGAGCTAAATAAGCGCACGCTCGCATGTTTATGGTCATATCTACCAAAATATTGTATATATCGTACAAATTACTTCACTGACATTAAAGATAAATGTCAAATTTTTATATGAAGAAAATAAATTGAAAAATGACATTTTTGACCATAAAATCTGTATACCCCCCTTAATGAATGTTTCAAAATCAAACATGTGAATGGTGGACCTAAAAGAAAAAGATCTTGGTATACAAATTTAATGAAATAGGTAATTTAAGAAAGAGCTGCTTACAATACACGATGCTTATAAACGTGTACGTTCTGAAATATAAATATAAACTAAGTATTATGCTGTTAGAAAAAAAAAAAAAAATATATATATATATATATAAATAAAATGAAGCAAAATTAAATCATAATATTTGTGTAATAGAAAACCCGAATAACAAAAGTAAAAGTGGCGATTTATAATAAATTAGTAAAAAACAGATGGTAATAATAATACTAATATGCCATCATCAGCTGAAACATTGTATGTAATTTTTTTATCAATTCAATTAAAGATATTAAATTAATAATAAATAAACCAAACATATTTTATGAAGAAGTATTAAACAATTATTTGAATTATCTCAACTTCGAATGAAGTACTTACCATCCAAGTGTTATATTATGTTATATCAAAATTGAAAAATTATTCTTTAAAAAAGTCCGGAAAAAATTGTATATCCACTTACTATTTGTACAAATCGTTGTTTACTAGAAATAATTTCTCCTAAATACCCATATCTTAAGATAACAGAAGTAATTACGATTTATAAAAAAATGAACCTATTAATGACGCTTCTAATTAATATAGACCGGTTTCACTTATTCCAGTTACTTGTAAATTTTTTGAGTATATCATTAATAACCAAGTTAAAGATTATTTTGAATATTATGGTTTATTTTATGTTAATTAATATTCTTTCTCAAAAGGAAAATCTTCAGTCGAAGCTGCGAAAGTCTTCTTTCTTCCTTATATTGTTTAACCTCCTCTTTTCTCCGACTTACACATCATTGCGTGCATGGAATCATTTAATTGGAGTAAAAAATTGCACACTAGAGACCTCACAAGTGCGGACCTCCTTGGTCATGGAATCGGCATGACGCTGAGACATTACAGGAAAATCACAAGGCAATATGCAAACACTCAGTCCCGGAAGATAAATTTCTTCCACTGCCTACACTGGGAATCGAACCTCGAACCGCTTATTGGGAAACGTCCACATAGCCACAACGATGGACACCTATAAAAGTATTGACAGAAATTCTTAGAAACATTTGAAATGGTTACTTTGCTTAGTGAACTAATCATAAAATTTGACTGTATAGGCCAGGCGTGTCTAACTATTTACAGCACAGAGTACGGTACGTTTACAGCAGGCAGCCCGGATTCGAGTCTCGATAAGGCATGAGATTTTTTATTAAAACATTCATAGTGTCACTTGTGGCGGACAAGGTCGTAGTTCGGGTTTATTCTGGAGTCTACCGTTTCTTCATATTAAGCATCTACATCATTCCGTCAACATTTCTCCATTTCATCATTCCATAAAATTCCCCGAACGCCAACTGATGACGCACGGAGGGGCTGGCATAGGGACGAGTGAGATTACTTGCTCGAAATCTGAGTATACAGCGAACCTTAGTGTATTTAGGCAGTGTGAGATTGGGAATGCGTCTAGCTTGAGAGTTAGCACAATAGATCGTAAAACGTTGCAGTGCTGGATCATAGTTTCCCCTCCCGAATTTAATTCTATTCCATGATACGTTTGGTCCTTGCTCCAGATAAGGGGTGGGTGTACAGCTGGACGGAGGGTATACCCAGTGCCGCACAGACTACGATTTCTTCCAACGCCAACGTACGGGAGGACAAAAACGTGACGCATCAATTATTATAACAGTGAACTAAAAATATAGAGAAACAGCGAGTTTTAGTAATACACTAATTATTATACAATTATATTATCATTCCAACCACTTAATTACAATTATTAATTTCCAAATACATTCTTTATGTATAGTACGAGGGGCATCCAGAAAGTAAGTTTCCCTATTTTTTTTAAAGAACACACACTTTCAGGAAAACATTTATTGGCAACAGGTAGGCCTACAGCAATGTTTCAGCTATTTTTCAACATAGCCACCACCAGAATTGAGACACTTGTCGTATTATGGGATCAACTTTTGTATCCCTCTGTCGTAGAACTCTGCCGCCTGTGAATGGAACCAGCGTGTAACAGACGTCTTCAGCTCTTCGTCGTTGCCAAAACGCTCACCGGAGGATAGGAATTTCTTGAGGTGCAAGAAAACGTGAAAATCGCTGGGAGCAAGATCAGGACTGTAGGGTGGTTGATCAAACAACTCCCAGCCAAATTCCGTCAAAACAGCTGCTGTGCGCCGAGCCGTATGTGGACGAACATTGTCATGGAGGAGCACAACACCTGCAAATAAGCATTCCACGCCTCTTGTTTTGAATGACACGTCGCAATTTCCGCAGAGTTTCACAGTAACGGTCAGCGTTCACTGTTTCACCTCTTGGAAGGAAGTCAATAAGCACAATGCCCTTCCTGTCTCAGAACACCGTGCTCATCACTTTCCGTACCGACAGCGTCTGTTTGAATTTCGTCCTGACCGGAGATCCACTATGCCGCCAATGCATTGACTGCTGCTTAGTTTCTGGGATGAAGTGCGAAATCCAAGTCTCGTCGCCCGTGACGATCCTGTCGAGGAACTCGTCGCCATCATCGTGATACCGTTGCAGAAATGTCAGTGCTGCTCCTAAAAGTTGCATTTTGTGTTCGGGTGTCAGGTTTTTCGGCACCCACCTAGCACACACTTTTTTGAACTGCAGGTGTTTAGTGACAATCTCATGCAACAAGGATCGCGATATCTGCGGAAAATGGCTGCTCAGCTCCGTAATCGTGAAGCGACGGTTCTCCATGATGCACTGCCGCACCAGCTCAACACGATCATCATTGATGAGGGACGGTCGCCCACTGCGCTCTTCATCATGGACACTTTGACAACCTTCGGAAAACTGCCTACACCAGCGACGCACCATCTGCTTACTCATGATGTTCGGCCCATAGACCTGACAGAGCTGCCGATGAATTTCAATTGGCGCAATGCTTTGTTCATTAAAGAACTTTATCACCGACCGAACCTTGCAGGCGGTGGGAGAAGGAATAAGAGCTTCCATTTCGGACCACTGCTGCAATGCTACTGGCACCAGGCGGGACCTGTCCGGCTGGCATATGATTGATACGTCATAGATCTGTTACGCATGCGCAATTGAAACGGCTAATTACGTTTACTTTCAATGGGAAAAAATCGGGAAACTTACTTTCTGGAAGCGCCTCGTATCTCTATATAAAATAAACTACTCTTCTTTTTAAATTTACAAAGTGATAATAAATTAGTCTTACAGCATGGCCCAACCTCTTTGAACTGAAGTTCAGTCATGCTATGTAATGGAAACTGTGAGCCGTTAAATAAATATAGGAAGTTAATGCATACTTTCAGAAAATTATGTAATAACTATAATTTTCCGTACCAAGCTTGAACACTGTTAATATGGATAAAATTTTACTCCAATTAAATTATTCGGTTTTGCCAGATTATTATTATTACACTATTAATATTACTAACAACTCTATTCTAGACAATAATATTACGCCAATTACGAAGATTAGCTTACACATAAGAAAAGATCCTTTAGGACACTTCCAGTAGTGCGATGTGACATTTTTTCTAAGTCGACTTTCAATTGGAGTATTGGAAGTTAGTGCATGTTTCTAGATTGAAACTGTTTAGCTTATTTATTTTATAATTCGATTAATGTTAAAACAGAAAAAAGATCTGTACATTTCCCAATTGGGACGTTGAATAAAAGGCTTTTATGAGTACCAAAAACCGTAAACTTTTGTAGTTCCAAAGCTCTCAGGTGTTGAAAATGCGAATTACAATTTTTGTCAATTATCGATAATATCAGGGTATGTGTATTTGAATCTGACTTGACTTAATCGTCCTGATGTTACACCTGCATTAACACTAAGATTTGGAATTATTAATTTGATGTGATCTAACAATCATGATAACGGTTGAAGTCAATATTGAATTTCTAATCATAAATTTGATGAAATTAATATCCTCTTCTATTTCTTTGTTGATGGATGTTAAATTGAATTTATTATATCTATATTAATAATATTTCTATTCTCTTGGTGTATCATTTTTTATTTTCAATAAATCCAATGACGTTAATCTTCCAATGAATCATTTTGAAGTCATTAAACTTGTAATAATAGGGCCTGCAGTACATTGCATTAAGGTTAAGTGGCATTTGAAATCAGTATCAGTTCTCAAGTAAAATTCTGTGCTTTCCATATTGTTCTTTTGTTGGAATTTATTTAAAATGAAGATGTGAGACATCTCTTTATTTAATATTAATTATAATGCTATGTGTTTATTTATTTTTCCAAGTCAATAAATAGGTGAGAATGTAGTTGTAATTATTCACCAACTGTCGCTCTAGTAATGCCCAGCTAACATATATGTATGTATTTATTCACACTGCAAATGGGTAACTACCCGGTGGCAGTGGTAACTAATTACACTCAATAATGACAATTAATAATAAATTACAATTCATAATATTAATAATAAAATAATAATAGCAATATGTAATAATATTAACAAGGAGCATCCTAAATTAAATAAATCGCTTAATATAATATAATTAATTAAAGTAAATCTAATTTATATCTTAACCCTAAGTAGAACTTAAAACTACGAGTATATATATGATATGTTTATACGTACATGCACAAGAACCTTTCAGCACTACACTCATTTCGCTATCAATTCACTCACTGCACTGGAACTATGAAATATTTCACTGACACTATTCTGATTTCACTAACACTTCAAAAACATTTCACTGTTCAAATACTTTGCACTACCACTGTGAACTATAGAACTTTACTGACAAACACACTTCACTGACACAACACACACTTCACAGACACAACACACTTCTTCACTGAAACAACATTTCAAATAAAAAAACATTAATTACACCCTTATTATTCCGTAGAATTGTACAAACTATATTAACCTGAAATCGCTAGCTAGACCCCATTACAAGCAATTTAGGACGTTCAGTATAATTCACTATAAATCTATCTCATTTCTCTGCCACTATAACTCTCAGAATTTACTTTTAAGCACAATACGCTTTCACTACAACACCCTGCACACCCAATATAAATCACTGGAGATTCACTATGTTTCTCTGCTTACTCACTATATTTGTAAAACCACAAAATAGTCTGCATAATGTATTACCGTCTATTAGTAAAGTCCTTAAGCCTATTTTTAAATACATTTTTGGTTATTGGTAAAGCCTTTAGTAAGTCTGCAGGTAGAGCATTCCAGTCCCTGATAGTACGATTGAGAAAAGAAAACTTTCCAGTGTACGTCCTTTGTCTTCTTTCCCTCAGTTTATGTGAGTGGTATTTCCTTGAAGAGTAATTTGGCGGCCGCAACCTATTCTTTATTTCTCTCCAGATAGCCTCACCTCTGTATGTTTTGTACATTGCGCATAATCGAATTGGCGTTCTTTTGTCCGTGAGGGTGTCCCATTTTAATGTTTAATTATTACGACAACGCTTCAGAGCGCATTTTTTAAAATCTTTTTCAGTGTCTTAATTTGTTCTAATCTGTAAGAATCCCAACATGCAGCACCATATTCCATTACTGGACGAATTAGTGATTTATATGTAATCTCTTTGGATTTATCACAGCCTTTTCTTAATACCCTCATCACAAAGCATAACGCCCTCCATGCCTTTCCCGCTGTGTCAGTAAAGTGTTCCCCCCCAGTCGAGATCGCTGCTAAAACTTATTCCAAAGTATTTACATTTGTTAACTTCCGGAATGATTTCACCTTTTAATGTTTACGATGCGATAATTTATTTCTTTTTCTTGTAAAACTGACGGCTTTGCTCTTTAGAGAATTTATTTTTATTTTGTTGGCCATTGCCCAATCATTTATTCTATTGAGGTCATTTTCAAGAAGGTAGTATCTTCATTACTTTTTATTTCCCTATATATGATACAGTCATCCGCGAATAAGCGAACCCTGGACAAGATGTTAACTGGCAGATCATTTACAAAAGCCAGGAATAGAAGGGGCCCCAAGACAGTCCCCTGTGGGACACCAGAAGTAATTTCTATTTGGTTCGATAATTTCTCCCCCACCCGTACTCTCTGAGTGCGACAAGTTAAAAACTCCTTGATCCACTGGAGTACTCGGAAGTTAATTCCCGTTGATTGCAAATGAACCAACAGTATGTCATGTGGGGCTACATCGAATGCGCGTGAAAGGTTAAAAATCACTGCATCTATTTGGCTATTTGAATCTATTCCGTCTGCTAAATTCTGACAAACAGTTACTAATTGACTCTCGCATGAGTAGCCCCCCGAAACCCATGCTGACAATTATGTAACCAATATGAATAATTCCAATGCTGCCTTAGACATGCTGAAATGTTCCATCTGTTTGCAAACCACAGAGGTCAGGCTGACCGGTCTGTAATTTTTTGTGTCTGAGGGAGACCCTGACTTATAAATTGGCACCACTATTGCATCTTACTAGTCTCGCGGAATAATACCGTTATTTATTTATATTTAAAATATACGCACAAGATAGGAAATCATGGCTTCCCCTCCCAATTTTAACATGTCTCCGGCGATAACATCAGGTCCTACTGATTTGTGAGTTTTCAATTTAGAGATCCTTCTCCTTATGTCCCTAGCCTTGATAGACAACTGACCCGTATTTTTCACAGAAATTAAGTTAGGTATTATTATTATTGCTCTCATCCCAAAAACAGTGGCATAATAGGAATTCAGTTTTTACGCTTTTACGCTGCCCTGTACAATAAATTGATTGAGATCATTTTTTAGAGGGATGCTCGAATAGTTTTCCTTGCGTCGTCTCTTCACGTATTTATAAAATTCCCCTCACCCGTTTTGTTCTCCTTTGAAAAGTTTATTTAGGTAATTTTCCTGAGCTTCCTTTTTCGCATTAAGCATGTTGTCATATCCCTTTTAACACACGTTTTCCTTATAAATACCTACACTATGGTAATACTGTCAGGACTAACAAATATTGATCGTAAGGGTAATTGGGATTTTTCGGCCTCTGATGGGGTCAAAAACCCTGATAGAACTGTTATGTAACCCTTGCGTGAATTTCGGTGTAGTCGGTAGGGTCTAATTAGTCGAATCCACTCTCCTTTAAAGATGCGAAATAGAGAATGGTGTGCGGAAAGCAACGGGAAACTACTGCATTTATCCTTCTCAAGAAAAACTGCAAACACAAAAGGAATGGTGAACTGGAGAAGAGTTCGGGACAGAAATATATTAGATATATACTGTAGATCATGTGCGGAGACTAAGAGGAAGGCAAAAAATTGGAAAGATTGGAGAAAGCTGAGTTCGCAGTGAAAGACCTACCCTTGGGTAGAGCACTATGAATACTGATCGTGTGTGGTACGGAATGATTGGATGACGGCCACTACTGAAGGAGATCCGGATTTCCATCAGTATTGCAGAGTGGTGAGGATACTGACAGTTACAGCCTACTGACCGTGTAAGGCGCTCATCAGTATTTCCGTCAGTATTTTAAGGAACAACCATGGACGATGACGTGTGCCAACATCTTTCAGACAAAGTATTTTTATTCTTATTCTTATTCTTATTTGTTTGTTCTCTTTCTTGGCCTCGGGTTCAATTTACTGATCCCATGTAGGCTACTTCTCTAGTATAAAATTATAATATGTAGTGTAACTGATTAAGTAGTACGGAAGTGCCGCACACACACTATTTAAAAAATGTAAATGAATAATGGATGATAAGAAATTATAATGAAAACGCGTGCACTTCACGAAGACAGACTGATAAATCCATACAGTGTCCAAAGGATGGAGTACCACCAGATAACCTGGAGATATTGCAACATTTCAGTGAATTAACTGAGTTATGGGACTCATCCGAAGCGTCATATGTGAATAAAAATAACGGAACACAGCACTTGAAAAATAATAGCGCCTTAGTGCCAAAGAACTGGTAAAGATGATCAATATGAACCATCATCATGCATGTTTCATACACTTAAATTTCTGAAGAATTCAGGAAATACTGTCTCAATAATAATAATAATAATAATAATAATAATAATAATAATAATAATAATAATAAACAAGTACTACAATATTAATGAAATTATTTATCAGTCGGCATTTTCTAGTTAGCTACGTAAGAGAAAGCACTATATTGTAACTTTTATTTTCAACAATAATGTGGTTTTTATTTCTAATTTTAAACATACACCCAACAGCAATGGGTATGCCACTCAACACTGCAACACAGTAGTCGTTATTGCACTCCACAGAACGACATGTTCACGTGGATTATTGAGAACACAAAACAAAAGTGTCAGATCTCAGTTCACAGTTCGTTCGCCTTGGCTAGTTCTTCTAGCTCACTCTCTCAAGTTCACGGTACGACGAACCCAAGACTTTCAGATAAAGTTCACTGCACTTCGAACCCAAGACTTCCGGACGCGTTGCTTCCGCCTGGACGCTGCCACAGTTACTCAGTCAAGTTCACTGCACGTCAAACACAATACTTCCGGACGCGTTGCTTCCGCCTGAACGCTGCCACAGTTACTCAAGTTCACTGCACGTCGAACCCCGGTCTCGAAGGCTGGCTTCCTTACTCGCTCGCTGCTGATTCACAAACTGACTGACCAAACTAAGCTGGCAATTCTTTGTGGCTCACTTGCCTCTTTTATTTATTAGATTATACGTTCTCGAATGTACTGCGTCGCGTAGCTTCTACAACAATCGGTTTCAGTGGCTTTGCGAAACTTCCCGATGCTCCCCCTTACTCCGCGTCACGTCGCACCATCTCTCGCACTAGTTGCGAGCGCAACTTCCCCGACGTGAGTAGGTCTTCCAACATGACGCCACAATGTGTGTGTGTGTGTGTGTGTGTGTGTATGACCTCCCTTGTTCCTAATAACAGCTGTGAGACGATTTGGCATGGACTCCACTATTTTCCCACAAATATTCATTTCTTCATCGCGAAACCATACACCAATGAGGGTAGAAATCATCTTCTCCTTTGTAGAACAATCCATTTTTTGCATTCTTCTTTTGCAAATTGACCACAAGTTCTCAATGGGGTTGATGTCGGGTGAGTTGCCTGGCCAGGGGAGTACCTGAATATTCTTCTTGTTGAAGAATTCTGTAGTTTTTCGAGACGTATGGCATGGTGCCAGGTCTTGTTGGAACACACCTCTGCCATCCGGAAATGATTTTTGCAGCTGGGGTACGATTCGGGTTTCCAATAAGCGAATACATTCAGAATTCATCATTCCCTTGATAGGTATTAATGCTCCAGGCCCTTCATGTGTAAAACAACCCCAAAACATTACTTTAGGGGGGTATTTGGGTGCTTGTTGGAGATGAGCTGCTGTTACTTTTTCGGATCCTTTCCGTAGGTACGTAAGAAACACGGTGGCCGTGGACCTCGAAATGAGACTCATCGGAAAAAAGTACATTCTTCCAGTCATGCACTGTCCAGTGTTGATGTAATTTTGCCCACATTAAGCGTTTTTTGCACATAACAAGGGTTAGCAGTTGCTTCTTAATAGGCTTACGAGCCCTTCGTCCAGCTTCCAAAAGCCGACGCCGCACTGTTGTGACGTGAATATTCGCCCCAATGGTAGCCATTAACTCGCGGGTTAAGTCGACAGCAGTTAGTCTAGGATTTAATTTACTTTTCCTGACAATTAAACGATCATCTGCAGGTGAAGTGTTCCTTTCCTGGCCACAGTTTCCTTTTTTCTGGGGTGTGATGGTTCCAGTCTCCCTCTATTGTTTTATGATCGAATTAAGAGTAGCCAAACCGATGTGACATTCTGCAGCAATTTGCCTCTGTGTCATAGAAGAATGCTCTGCTAATGTTATAATTTTGGACCGTTTTCGTGGAGCTGTATGCATTTGTGAAGACGACAGAATGTACACAGGATTGCAGTATTAAGTCTTCAACACAACTGAAATGCTTATAAGTACAAAACGACAGGCAAAATGTCACATATTATAAAAAAAATAATAACGACAGACCTTCAACAATGGAATTACACGTACTACAGTTGGTCAATTAAAGCGGTATGAGCAGCTGTGAGGCCAACAATGACAGAAAATGTAAAAATATGTCGTGTTCGGATTAATTTGCACGCTACTGTATATATATATATATATATATATGTATATAGCTATATTTTCTGAACTGATAGACTATGGTGCCATTATAATAAAAAACTCTAAATCTCAAAACTCCTTTCAGTTGCAAAATATCGCAATGTTATAACCAGTCTCATATCAACTGAGAAACAGGTCTTCATGTTGGTATTCTGCCTCATCATTCAAAGTAATTTGCCAAAAGTAGAGTAATTCTTATACGGAAAGAGTTTTTTGTAATCTTTTTCACCAATAAAATATATTTCCGGCAAGAAATTCAAGTGAGAAAAACCTACATCTTCCGATTTGTAGCCAATCTTAACCTATCATTTCGCTGTAACTCTGTTTTTTGTGGCTAGTGCTAATATTATAGCTGAAAATGTTTCTTTTATCAGGATACATTGTACTAGCGCGTCTCTACTGAACAAGAAGCGCATTAAAGCCTTGGTTTTTCTGAACCGGCGCTTGTGCCGTGCGAGCTGCGAGGCCCGTCTCTCACAAATCCCGACTACACAAGAAATAGTGAGTGGTTTCTATAACTGCGAGAAACGAGGACTGCACACCTCGCAACTATAGAAACCACTCGATATCTCTCGTATAGTACGCATTTTTGATAGGCGGGCCTCGTCCTCGTACTTCGCATGCGTTGGTTCAGAAAAACCAATGTTTTATTTGCATATCGTTACCAAATTTCCAGTAGGCCTACATAGGTTAGTAAAAAGTTTTTGTCATATTCTAATACAAAAGAAAGTTATTTTTGCAGTAATTTCATAACAGCATTACTAGTCTACTGCTGCTGGTGCTGCTGCTTCTGCTATCACATTTGCCTGGTCCCATTTTCATCAGATCACATTTCAGTTCGAGTGTAAAGTTTATCTGTCTACTTCCCTAACGTCCCAGCTACTCCTCCCTTGTGAGTTGTTGTTTATGACAACCGTTATAGTTCGTTTTCCTATGTTCTTGAAACATGAAATGTCTATTACATTTTGTACTTCCCTATTTTTTTTAATTAAAGTTATTTCCGTATGTTCTCATCCATCGTCTTGTTTTGTAATTTGTGACCTGCAATTTCGCTCAAAATTCTATATTGCGATGTTTGTTTTTTTTAGCATCCTTTGTAAAATTCTCAGATGCGCATAGAATGCACTTAATTTCAGAGTTTACTTTACTTTTGTGGAATATTCGTACGGCATTAGCTTTCTACAAAAATAGTAGTGCTTACGTGTAGAAACGATAGAAGCGCTACAGAAAAATTCTATTTCCTCCGATGAAATGATAACAAATCATTCTGCAACCGCTTTTCTAAGGATCTGCCCAGGATTAAACCGCGTTCTCCATTGATAAGAAAACGTCACATGACTGTTCTCCTCTTATGTCTGGTCCGTGATATTACTACACTCATCAAGGCAAAATTCATTCAACTATTACTATTCATCATTGGAATGTTTTAATATTATGTAAAATAAATATTGATTATATATAGGGTATTTCAAAAATCAGTTCAAAACATTAACCGCTTAAATATTATAATATTATCCAACAATGTGGCCTCCGCGATCTCCAGATTTCAATTCGGCAGACTTTTGGTTCTGGGGTTACCTTAAAGAACGAGTTTTCCTGACAAATCCAACAACCCTACTGCAATTGAAAGATCCTATTTCGTAACAAATTGCCAATATTCCAAGAAATTATCTGCAAAATGCTGTGCATGGTGTCGCAAAGAGAATGCTGTACATTAACAAGAGAACGGCGGATATGTTCCCAATGTTTTGTAAACCCCGTTGTTTGCCCAACACTGTGATGTTTTTGTTTCTTCCTTATCTCAAATATTATAATACTAGCCGTACCCGTGCGCTCTGCTACACCCGTTAGAAATAAATATAAAGTAATTACATAATTAAAATAGAACATTTGATCTAGGGAACATTCGTGTTTGATAGAAGGATAAATCGCGTAATATGTTATTTATTTTAAATTGCATCCAAATAATTAAAATGTGATCATTTTGGTCCAGAGACGACTCATTGGTGCAATGACAATTCCTTTAACATGTTTCTAATTTTTATTACATGCAACCATAGTTTAATGAAGATTGACATCATTTAGATTTAATGTGTATACTTTATTTTACTTGTTATAGGTTTCCATTGAATTATGGTAACTTCATTTTAACCCTTGTTTTCTACGTATTCAGTAAATGGCGTTTGGCCCACTATGGTTCTGAACCCTTCAAATAACTTAAATTATATTATATAATATTACATTACATATATTATATTATATTATATTATATTATATTATATTATATTATATTATATTACATTATATTACATTATATTATATCAGAAGTTACTGTAATAACATTATAGCATTATGTCCATCTAGAGAAACTACACTTTCCAATGGTGAAATAATAAGTAATTATACAAATCGGTTAATTTAGCTTTCGATTGTTGCTGTCCAAGGCCCCTTATAGACGAAGTCATTTGTTTTTTATTTCATTATACGGCCTTAGATGGCAGTTATTTTAATTTTAAAACTCATTTATCTTATTAAATATCAGTCCTATCAAACTTTTTCAAGGGATAAAACTTATCGCAAATTATTTTTAAAGAAACGTTTGTTATGTAATCTTTTTCACAAAAATCAATAATAAGCGAGATATTTCGATTTATTTAATTCAGGCCCCCTTCTAACCCACCTTTTAAATAATGTATTTTAAATTCCTTATAGCCTAAAATCTAAGTTATAACGAACATAATTTATATTCCAATTTTTATCGAAATCCATTCATCCATTATCGCGTGAAAAGGTAACAAACATACAGACAGACAGACAGACAAAAATGTAAAAAAAACGATTTTCGGTTTCAGGGTGGTTAATTATATATGTTAGGACCAATTATTTTTGGAAAATCGAAAATTACCAGAAAAATTTCGGCTGCAGATTTATTATTAGTATAGATTTATAGCGGTTTAATGTTTTGAACTGACTTTTGAAATATAATACATACATACATACATACATACATACATACATACATACATACATACATACATACATACATACATACATACATACATACATACATACATACATACATACATACATACATACATACATACATTTATATTTAGGGAGAACTTTTATGATATTCTTATTAAATTTAGTATTTCCTAGAAACTAGTGCGAATAAATAAAATGTATCTCAGTGAAACGTACAGCAGGGTCAGTATAGGCCAGTATCTGCCGGGTGCTTTCCAATTCATTGCGGGCTAAAGCAAGTTGATGCACTATTACTTTACCAAAAACGTTTCTCTAGAATATGCCATTAGGAAGGTCCAGGATAGCAGAGAGGGTTTGGAAGTGAAAGGGTTACATCAGCTTCTTGTCTATGCGGATGACATGAATATCTTAGGGGAAAATTCACAAAGTATTAGGGCAAACAAGGAAATTTTACTTGAAGGAAATAAACAGATCCTGAAAAGACAAAGTATACGGTTAGGAATGTCTCGTGACTAGAATATTATACAAAATGCAAATATAAAAATTGGAAATTTATCCTTTGAATTGGTGGAAAAATTCAAATACCTTGCAGCAATAATAACAAATATAAATGGCACTCGGGAGGAAATTAAACGCAGAATAAATATGGGAAATGCCTGTTGTTATTCGGTTGAGAACCCTTTGTCATCTAGTCTGCTCTCAAAAAACTGAAAGTTATAATTTATAAAACAGTTACATTATCGGTTGTTGTGTATGGCTGTAAAACTTAAATTCTGGCTTTGAGAGAGGAACAGAGGTTAAGAGTGTTTGAGAATAAGGTGATTAGGAAAATATTTGGTGTTGAAAGGGTTGAATATAGGAGAATGCAGAATTACCGGTACACAACGCGCAACTGCAAGCATTGTATTCTTCACCTCACATAATTAGGAACATTAAATCCAGATATTTGAAATGAACACATATGGCGAATCCAGAAATTCATAGAGTTAGTTTGGAGGCCGGAGGAAAAAAAGAGGAGGACGTGTAGTTGGGACGATAATATTAAAATGGATTCGAGGGAGGTAGGATATGATTGTAGAGACTGGATTAATTTTGCTCAGGATAGCGACCGATGGCGGAGGCAATGAACGTCCGGGTCCCTTAAAAACGATAAGTATGTATGTATATATATATATATATATATATATATATATACTGTACACATAGAAATGTTTACTAAAACCTGATCTACAAATTTTCAATTACTTACTTACTTCTTACTTACTTACTTACTTACTTACATACTTACTTACTTACTTACTTACTTACTTACTTACTTACTTACTTACTGGCTTTTAAGGAACCCGGAGGTTCATTGCCGCCCTCACATAAGCCCGCCATTGGTCCCTATCCTGAGCAAGATTAATCCAGTCTCTAACCTACATTTAATACGATTATAGTAACACCTACGTACATATGAGTAAATCAATTTAATATTATCTGTTGCTGCATAGTTCCCTTAATTTATTCCATGTGAATAATTTCTTCATCTACAACATTCACAAGGATCGAGAATCTCTGATCATGCATAGTCATCGGTCTTCGGAAATTCGGACCAAAACTTTTTTTTTTCAATTGAGTGAGCAGGCATTTAGATCTATTGCACTAGCGTACTATACTCTGTTCATATAAAGAACTGAGAGTATATCTGCAAATGGGTGGAGACTTCAGTCATCACATTACAATAATACGCACACTAGATAATCAGTTCTATTACGTAGTCTACTGATATTCGCAGGGGATCTATGCAGTTTAATGAGCGATTTTTTTTCTAATGGGTTATTTTACAATAATACCGGTAAAATAAGTCTAGGATCCAGGACTGATAGTTATCCAGCATTTGCTCATATTGTGTTGTGGGAAACCCAGGAAAAAAACCTGGACCAGGTAAGTTGCCCCGACCGGGATTCGAACCTGGGCCGCCAGGTTTTTCGGTCAGTCGCGCTAACCATTAATCGCTAACCATTAATCCACAGGTGAGGACAAGCGGTTTTCAGACGAAGTTGAATCCTCAATCACACGAAGTTGAATGCAATACTTCAAAAATTCGCTGGTATACATAGTAACAAAGTGGAGAAACAGTTTACTGGATATTATGTAATGTGGAAATATACTGTATCTATAAAATTAAGAGTAGTTCAGGTACACGAGGAATACCTCTCTTTGCATGGGAAATACAGCAATGAAGAGAAACTGTCTCCTGTAAAACGTAAGTCAAGCACACATAATTATGTTCGATACATGTATGTCCTTAGGTATCATATATGATACCTCAGCTCTTTATGCATATGTCATTCGTTATGCGCGTATATAGATCCGTGACCTGAGGTATCATGTTCTATACCATCTGCGCTCTCTGCCTATCATTTGTTTTTGTTAATTTTTCTTGCCACTAGATGTCAGCAGCTGATTGAATTGATCATTTCGTCTAGTCAGCAGCATGGCGGAGAAAAGCAAAGGTAATTGTTGTTTCGTTACATGTTAAATGAAAGAACTTTATTTATTGATACATTCTTACACATTAACAATTCACCTAATAATAATAGAAACATTGTTAGCCTTTTCAGATAGGCGTACAACACTGTTTTTTATGAGGTATCATTGGTGATACCTTCGGTCACTAGCATGACTTTTTATAAATCCCATTACTATAATTTTGTGTAGTAGATATGCTTGATATCTGCTATTCCATGCTTGTATAATTCAAAATATCATTCTTTACAATATAGTAATCTTCACTATGTGCTCTATATCATTATGAGAATGTGAGGTTATGTTTGATTTATTTTAGCCTTGACTACGAACGAAATAACTGAACTTGTCAACAACATCAATCCCAATGATTCTGACTTTGAGATTGAGGACGAAGAAGACAATGATGAAGATATCTTAATTCCTAGACCTCCAACTCCTGTGATCGATGAAAGTTCATCTGATTCTGAAGATGAGTCGCTAACTATTGCGGAGATACAACGAAGGGCCGTTATTTGGAGGCACAAAAATGTGTAAGTTGTTAGAAATTGTGACTAAACATATCTACAGCTACAAATAGAGGGAAATGGAAATAAGTATTATATTCTTATAAAATTTTGTTTCTTGTTCTTTTTTTTTTAGATTCCAGTCGCCATTGACTTTTGAGAATGTTTCATCACCTGAACTATCAGAAGTAAAGGATCCTTTCGAGTACTTCAGTAAGTACCTGCGACCTTCATTTTTTGATGAAATGGCGCATTTCACAAATTTGAAGCATGTATCTCTAACCGGGAAATCTCTAAACTACACTGGACGAGAAATTAGAAAGTTTTGGGGCATTAGTATTGTAGCTGCGCTCTTGGGGTTCCCAAGAATAAGGATGTGTTGGGAGAGCAGAACCCGCTACCCGCTGGTAGCAGAAAATATGGCCAGAGATAGATTTTATTTGCTTCGCAGAAGTATTAAGGTTGTTGATGACAACGCTGTTCCTCAGGATCAAAAGCAGGACAGTTTCTGGAAGGTGAGACCAATGTTAAACAGTATTAGAGATGCATGTCTACAACATCGCAGAACTAAAAATGTTTCAATCGATGAACAGATGATTCCATTTCACGGACATGTGCGCATGCGCCAATATATCAAAGGAAAACCACATCCTGTGGGATTGAAGAATTTTGTTTTGTCAACCCCTTCTGGCCTACCTCTTGACTTCATGATGTATGAAGGAAAAGGAAAGGAAATATCTTCAGAGAAAAGCACTGTTCCAGAAAAGCTTGATGTGGGTGGGCGAGTTGTTCTGAAACTTGCAGATTCTTTGCCACCTGGGTCGTCTATTTTCATAGATAGATATTTTACTTCTGTTGAGATACTTGATTGCTTGATCCTAAGGAACATTTCGGCAACTGGAACAATAATGGTTAGTCGTGTACCAAAAAAGGTTCAATTTAAAAGCGACACTGATATGAAGAAAGAAGGTAGGGGTAGCTACGATCAAGTGGTGAGAAATGACGACAAACTAGCTCTCCTCAAGTGGTTTGACAATAGGGCCATTTTTCTGGCATCAACAGAATTCGGTGTGGAACCAGTAGAAGACTGTAAGCGCTGGTCAAAAAAGGATAAGGCTTACATCCAAATTCCTCGCCCTGTGACAGTGAAGATGTACAATTCATACATGGGGGGAGTTGATCTCTTGGATAGGGTGTTGGGAAAGTATGCAATGAGAGGGAGGACAAAAAAATGGACAATTCGTGTCATTCATCATTTCTTTGATTTTGCTATTGCAGCAGCCTGGCTTGAATACAGGCAGGCTGCTATGGAATCTGGTTGGGCGAAAAAAGATATTTTGTTCTATTTCCTATTTCGGTTTGAGGTGGCAGAAAAACTGATATACTTTGATGGAAAGAACGTTGCCATTCATGATGAATTAGACGAACAGGAAGATGAGGAGGAAAAGGAGGATGAAGAAGACAGTGATGGATCTTCCAGAAGGAAGCGTCCTAGAACACCAAAAGCTTTACCACCAAGGGCTGCTAGATTGGACCAGGCCTTACATTTACCACAGATGATGAATAAAGAGCAAACAAATAGGTCGAAATGTAGAGCTCCTGGTTGTAAGTCTTTGACATTTGTCAGATGCACAGAATGCAAAATGTTTTTGTGTTTTACAACAGAACGGAACTGTTTCTTGGAATTTCATAAAAAATGATTTTTAACATTTCGTTTTTTGTATGTATGGGACATGCAACCACTTATGCATATATACTAAACTGTTTTTTGGAGTACTTATAAATTTATATCATCATGAATATTGAGAATTTGACTATATTGTATTTTGTAACACACATATATTTTGTTTATTTTTATATTTAATTAATTATGATAATAAATATATATAAATGTTCAATTGTATTAAAGTCTGCAATAATATATTCTACATTTTTTTAGGTATTTGTAAGCAATTTGTATGCATTTTTGTAAAATAAATAAAATTAATGAATTCAAAAAAGTGTCCTGTAGTTAACCAAAAAGTCCTCATAAAATCCTGAGGTATCATATATGATACCTAGCATAAAACAAGATCAGAGATCGTGACAAAAATTCTGACTGGTAAAAGATTGTATTTGTATCACCAAAAACCCAATAAATGATATTTAAACACTTTTATAATTGTAAACTTGTCTCGGGACTGAAGAGGATAATGTTGTTTAGGTGAGGGGTTTGGACTTTTTCCATTGCTGGTTGTCACAATCAAAAAATTAAGACACAACGTTGTGTCTTAATTTTTTGATTGTGACAACCAGCAATGGAAAAAGATCAAACCCCTCATCTAAACATTAATGATCCACCATTGCTTTCCAACCCCTCATTTAGATCAATGTATAATGTTGGTATGTTGCAATATCCGTTTCAACAAATTAATTGCCTATAATAATCATCATGCTGTAGTTCGTAAATGTTAAAATGACTGAAGCCGTGAGATATGTGGGAGAATAATATTGCTCACATATTATATGTACCAGTTCGTATAAGTACCAATAATCATTAAAGCAAATATGAAAGTATCCTTGAAAAGAATTATGGATTTAATATGTCGGGCCACATACGAGATGAACTACGAATCACGAATCACTTGATGATATAGTAAGAAATACTGTATCATATTAATTCAAATTTGCTCCAGTCAAGTCTTTTAACGTACAATGAACATCTTCCGTATACTAATAGTTTTTCTGTACATAGGAGTATTTGTGTTGATAAAGTGAAAATGTACATTATACTGTAACAAGTCTAGAGAGATTTCACTATGTGTTTGATTTGTTACTTTTATACGTAGAGTAAATTATTTTAGATTGAAAATTGCCAAGGATCTAATTGACAATTAATGCCTTTTGTATTATTTGCTCTTTATGTTTCTTGTTCTATGGCCATGGACCATTGGTTTAAAGACAAGTTTGATTACCACCCGACTGTACATGTTTGTTGTGCTTGTTTGTTGATGTTTAGAGCCATGTCACTACTCTTCATACGGTAGAGATATAGTTCAAGCTCATGCAACTTATAGTTTCGGTACCAACTTTCTAACCCTAATCGCCATGGTATAAAACCACCTTTAAAGACAATAGAGGACGAACACTAGCAATAGACACATCCAAACCGTATGGAAGAGAGCAGTAACTCCAGTTCTTCCCCGAAATCTAAAACAAATCATATACACTTTTGCCGGATATTTCACCACTTGAGGGACGAAAAAGCACAAATATTTTTATTTCAAAGTATTCAATTTATCATCAATTATTAGCAAACCAACTATCTTCAGATTAAAATACAAACAAAAGCCGCATGCGCCTATTGATTAACTGCAGGACAGGATCCGAGATGGATCCATTCACAGGTTCACATTGGCCCACTTGCATCTATATGAATGAGATGGTTATATCAGTCCAACAGATGGCCTGGATGGCATTCATGAGTCTGATGCTAATAGAAGGACCAACCTGCTAGTCCCAACATCCAGGTCATATCCCCTCCCGGGTGCCTAGAATCCTAAGCCCTTTAATCCTATATCACAATCAGATCTATATTATACTCAAGGCTCCACTTCAGACCATTTTAAACTATTGCTGATGATAGAAAAAATGAGAAAGTGGAGAGGATTAGTAAAATGAAAGAGGGAAATGGGAGCACTCTGAGAGAAATTCTCTGTAATGTCTATTTTTTATACCAAAAATCCATCATGAACAAACAGAGGACAAAACTCAAGCTGGCTGCATGGAAAACAGAGCCGTCAATTAATTGCACAAGAGACAGAAACTCAATGGAGCCGCACGTTATGTTCTGCCAGGTCGATGCAATCTGTGACATGAAATAGGAGTGGTCTGCTTCCGTGTCAGCAATAATATTAATTACAAATAAATTCATTATTTCATATTTTGTGTGTTTTGTACACATATGGGAAAAGAGAAACGAATCCGACACAACAAGCTGTCAATGTTACGTGTCACATGAGAAATTGGCTTCATTCACTCACACACAACTCCCTACTGGTGTTAACGTACTGACGTGGTAATTTAATTTCATTCTGCATGGAATGGGAAATGTAAATTTTTAGTGTAAGAATGATAAATCGGCAAATAAATTATTTATATATTTACCTACACACATAGGTATATGTATTTGCACATTCTACATACAATGTGCTGTTCGTAATTTAAACAAATTTATTTCCATTATTCACACGGACGTATATAAAACGTTGGAATAGTGGGAAAAGTTAATGTTAACGTGGCATGATAACGATAATACAGTAATACTGAATTAATTAATATGAACGAGATTCCGAATGACAACTGTTTCTCGATCTACTTGCACCACAACCACAACTTACAGTCATCATCAAAACCGCCATCATTAGAACTACTACCACAACCACCATAAAACTTATTTACTTACAAATGGCTTTTAAGGAACTCGGAGGTTCATTGCCGCCCTCACATAAGCCCTCCATCGGTCCCATTTCTGTGCAAGATTAATCCAGTCTCTATCATCATACTTCACCTCCCTCAAACTCATTTTAATGTTATCCTCCCATCTACGTCTTTGCCTCCCCAAAGGTCTTGTTCCCTCCGGCGTCCCAACTAACACTCTATATGCTTTTTCTGAATTGGTCCATACATGCTACATGCCCTACCCATATCTAACGTCTGGAATTAATGTTCCTAATTATGCCAGGTAAAGAATACTGTGCGTCCAGTTCTGCGTACTGTACCTTTCTCTATTCTCCTGTAACTTCATCCCTCTTAGCCCAAAATATTTTCCTAAGCACCTTACTCTCAAACACCCTTAATCTCTGTTCCTCTCTTAAAGTGAGAGTCCAAGTTTCATAACCATAAAGAACAACCGGTCATATAACTGTTTAATAGATTCTAACTTTCAGATTTTTTTTGACAACAGACTAGATGACAAAAGCTTCTCAATAGAATAATAACAGGCATTTCCCATATTTATACTGCGTTTAATTTCCTCCCTAGTGTAATTTATACATATTTGTTACTTTTGCTCCAAGATATTTGAATTTTTCCACCTTTTCGAAGGATAAATCTCCATTTTTTATACGATGAAAGAGTAATGGAACGGAGAAAAATTCTCTCCGGCGCCGGGATTTGAACCCGGGTTTTCAGCTCTACCTGCTGACGCTTTATCCACTAAGCCACACCGGATTCCACCCCGGCGTCGGAAGAATCGTTTCAGTTTTAAGTTCCAACTCTTGGGGTCCCTCTGGTGGCCGCCCTTTGCACTACGTCATAGATATCTATGAACCTAGGACCGAAGTCCACACATGTGCTGAGGTGCACTCGTAATGAGTGACTAGTTGGCCGGGATCCGACGGAATAAGCGCCGTCTTAAATCACGAAGTGATTTACGCATATCATATATATTATTATAATGTACTGAAGTACATATGATATTTCCATGCAGATATTCTGCGTTATCATACGATGAAAGAGTAATAATATATCCATTTTTTATGTTTTCATTTCGTACAATATTCTGGTCACGAGACATAATCATATACTTTGTCTTTTCCGGGTTCACTTCCAATTCTATCGCTTTACTTGCTTCAAGTAAAATTTCCGTGTTTTCCCTAATCGTTCGCGGATTTTTTCTTAACATATTCACGTCATCCACATAGACAAGAAACTGATGTAGCCCGTTCAATTCCAAACCCTCTCTGTTTTCCTGTACTTTCCTAATGCCATATTCTAGAGCAAAGTTGAAAAGTGAATGTGATAGTACATCTCCTGTTTTAGTCTGCAGTGAATTGGAAAAGCATCAGATAGAAACTGGCCTATACAAACTCTGCTGTAAGTTTCGCTGAGAAACATTTTAATTAATGCCGCCACAAATATACTCACGTGAATACTGAAATCCGAATTAATTACGTAGTATAACGCAACCATTTGATTAAAAAAATCACTGTGCAGCACCACCGTCACCATGAAAGCAACATTAATTATTCATTGAAGATGAACGGAAGTAAATTTTATTATGAACCGTATCAGCAAAATTCTACCAAAATTTGTATTAAATTACAATCCTACTTTGGAAACTTAGAAAACATTTAGTAAGATAAACTGAAGAATCAATTTCTGAAGGATTTATCTGTACAAACTTATTGAGTCTATGGCCAATAATACTTTGGTTTGAAGAATGCATATTTTTAAATATTTTGTTCATGAATTTGGGATCTTTGAACACTATGGAAACAAGAGAAAATCTTTGTTATAGTAAAATGATCTAATTAGTGTGAAAATAAAAGAATAGTAGAAATATCTAACTTCGATTTCATGTCGTAAATGCAAGACTAAATTTTGTGTAAAACAGTGGATTTTAAATAGATTATAAAATTAAAGCAGCACAAATGTCATCTTTGAAGACATATTACAATTCAAGATTTTTTTCTTCTATTAGATGCTTTATGGTTGTGCTAACAGATGGAGTTACTTGTCAACTTGACGCTGAAACGTGTGTTCAGGTTGCTGCCCAGCGACAGTCCTGATGTATTTTTATATTTGTGATGATTGGTTAATTAATATTATCCCGGCACACTCACATTCATACAAATTCCAGACTCTAGACACCCAGGGAATTTTTCTTCTTCAAGAAAAATTCACCGAGAGCTGAGCCCGGGAATCGAACCCGGGACCTCCTGATCTGGAAGTCAGCATGCTGACCAACAGACCACGGAGGCAGTCAATTCAAGGAATGGAGAAGGAATTTGTAACGATAGTGACGTATTTATGTTAAGGCCCCCCCTCCTACTTTCAGGCTGACCTTCCGTAGTACAATAAAATCACTGTATCCGAAATTAGGACAGCCTTTCTTAAAAGCCGACATAACCATATCAATAGAATATCTAGTGTCAAGCTAGAAAATTTGTTTTTGAAAACACCCAACTTCTAATCACGAACAGTAAAATATTAACGTGACTGTGAAACATAAGACAGACACATCCATTTATTCGCCGAAATAACTCTATCGAAAGTTTGAAGGACTACGACGCAGATGATATAAATTTGATAAAAAGTAGATAAACAAAGGTAAAGGTATGAAGGCGTATGGAGGACTAATTTATAGCTCCATAGATCTATGCTTTCATAAACTCGGCGCTAGAATGAGGTGGTGTGGTCGGCACCACGCTCCGAAAGTCTTTTACTCCTGGTAAAGATCTGGTACTCAATTTCATAGGAGACTGAGAGGATCCTGGGTTCGTTCTGAAATCCCATCGTCAAGCGAAATTGAACTCTGGGCCTTTCCGTCAGTAGCCAGTTGCTCTTACAATTAAGCTATCCTGCTACCAGTAACTAGAATAAATGTTCAAGAAAACAATTTTAGATAAGGGCGCAAACAATCATAGTAGCTACCGCGCACTTTTTAAACCCATATATAATAATAATAATAATAATAATAATAATAATAATAATAATAATAATAATAATAATAATAATAATAATATCATTATTATTATTGTATAATAATATTATTATTATTACTATTATTATTATTAATTATTATTATTATTAATTATTAATTATTATTATTATTATTATTATTATTATTATTATTATTATTATTATTATTATTATTATTATTATAGACTAATAATAAATATTGGAATACCTTTGAAACGAATTCTGGAATATACAGAATGTTTCATAGTTACTAGTTATAATTTACAGTGCAGTTTCTTAAATAGGCCTAATAAGTAATTATATAAGTAAATACCGGTACGCCCACAACAATACAAACCCTTTGAACGTTACGTAAGAAGTTAAGTCATTTATAACTAAATGATAAAAAATACATAATTAAGTTAACAAAAACACACTCACTTTTAGTCATGTTGTTGTTTAGTCAATTGTCCGAAGATAGGTTAGAACCTCATGAGTGACACCAATAAGGCATCACTCATGAGATAACTAAGCCAAAAAATTACGAGGTAGAGTGGCCAGTACCTTTTCCCCTCCAGTGCATACATCGATGACTAGGAACAATTCACCAATGAGATTTAAGATTTACACAAACAATTATTCTTTCTCTAACAAATACCTTCAAGTGAGATTACTGCCTGATTGTGAGGTTCTGACCTGTCTTCGGACACTTAACTAAACAACAACAATAGATGTACAGTTCCCCTAAAAAGGACTGAGACGACTCTTGGTGATGCGAAAGTCTAAGTTCTATAGCGCGGTTCGCACGACATCGACGTAACCAAGCAAGAAGACATCTGGAAGTGTAAGCGTATTTTGATCCCATTCTAAAGTACACACCAGTCAATATGTTATTAGCAGGCAACGCATGTTCGTTCCCAAACAAGTTAGGGAACTTATCGATTAGTACATCCTGGCCGTTCAGAGTTCAAGCTCTGACGCTAAATGCTTAACGTCAGGACGCTATGAAAGGTATGGTTTAGTACATAATAATTATGGATCATGACAACTGTAAGTGCCACTGCTACTAAATTGAAATGGTCTATCCAGCTACTTTTTAACCACATAAACACACTAAAACTTTGAAACTAGCGCTCTACAAAATATCAGTGCTATATATGACAGAAAATATAATTAAATAATAATACTGAACTAGTATATACAATATATATTATAGAACATAGGCTAATAATAAACATGATACACTTTAACTGTATATACTCTATAAGCAATATATATGGAATTAATTCATTCAACAAAATTAGTTCCTTTACGGTGAACAAAAATATATTCTGAGAGTATGAAATTCATATCTTTTACCATAATTATCAGTAAAAATTTGTTTACGCTAAGAAAATGTTCTGCTTACGTTACATGACGTTATACGGACACAATTACAATAACAAAAAGCAATATACAAATTCACAATGTTTACCTTTTACACAATATATACCAATAATTCATTTACCAAAACCTATGGACCTACGCGTTTCAGTGAACGAAAACATACATTCTGAGGTTATGAAATGCAAATATTTTACGAATGTCACATAAAATTTGTTTAAACTGAGAAAATGCTCTTTCTACGTCACATGACATTACAGGGGCATATTTATAATACATTACATCACATTACAGATCATCATTTCACACTGTATGTTTCCATTTCTTATGCTGAAATAATCTTTCCGAAATTCGAACATAAGCAACTGTAACGTAGATCTTGCTGGAGATATTCTTTTGAAAGAAAGAAAATAAAGAAGAAATAAATATTGTATGTTTTACAAATTAAGTTAAATTAATTTAGGCTCTAGCGAGACTGGAATGGGACAAACGTGCATTCAAAAACGAGCCCAGTTAGAAAATCATTTAAAAAATACAGATCAAAATTAAACGCAATATAACATAGATTGATAAATTAAAATAGTATTAACACAAATGTCTGAATGAAAATTCAACTTAATCAGTATTAGAATCAGATCACAATGTAGTCGTAACTTGGTGTTTTACATAAACATCATTGACGATGGAGCGTCCGTATAGTACTATGATTCATAGTCTATGCGTACCTGTTTGCAATTCTACCCTGCTTATGAATTCGTGTGACGTAATAGATGTAGCAGAAGAAACTTCTCGATCCGTTGTACGTTTGGGAACACAAATACTCTGCCTGCTTATTACTTATCTGCCCATTTCTGGTACAGGTCCCTGATTATATCTCATTATCTTTTATGAAAATATGGAAGGAACCGTATGGCAAAAAGTCAATTTCGTAGGTGGAAAAAACAATATTATTAAGAAATGATAAATATAGAGCAATGACAAAGACCACAAGGACCACGATAATGATCACAAGAACCAGGACCATGGTATGGACTATGAGAAAGAGAACAATAACAAAGAGAATGACCATGGCGAAGAAAATAGCAACTACAAAATTATAAGGACTACGACAAAGTCCATGACAAGAATCACGACATGGACCACGACAAGCGCAACAATAAGGATCACAATAAGGACCACGACAAGTATCACGATATGGACTACAGGGATTACGATAACGTCCACGACATGGACCATGATATTTATCACAAAGGCCACAAAAGGACCACGATAAGGACGATGACAAATACAATAAATATCATGATAAAGACCATTACAAAGACAACAATACCACGATAAGGACCATGAAAAACACAACAAAGAGAAAGGTAAGGACCATTACAATAAACATGACAGTAATAAGGACCACGACAAAGACAACAAGGATCACGATAAGGAACATAACAAAGAGAAACAAGGACCACTAAGAAAATAAGGGCCACGAAAATGACAAAACGCAAGGCCCCGATAAGGATCACGACATGAACAACTAGAAGCACACGACAAGGTTCACAATAATGATCTCGACATGAACTACGATAAGGACCACGAAAGCACCATAAGTATCGCGACAAAGACAACAAAGACCATGGTTTTTAAGTAGATTATTTTACAACGCTTCAACAACACCTTAAGTTATTTAGCGTCTGAAAGAAATGAAGGTGATAATGCCAGTGAAATGAGTCCGGGGTCCAGCACCGATAGTTACCCAACATTTGTTCAAATGGGTTGAGGGAAAACCCCAGAAAAACCTCAACCAGGTAACTTGCCCCGACCGGGAATCTAACCCGGGCCACCTGGTTCGCGGGCCAGACGCGCTAACCATCCATAGGTGTGGACTAGGACCATGGTAGATCAAGGGCAAAACCTAGACAAGGACAACACGAGGACAATAACATTGACCACGATAAGGATCATGACATGGACCACTACAAGAACAATGAATATTACCATGAAATGATCACGATAAGGATCATTACAAGGACAATGGCAATGACAACGATAAGGATTTCGACGAGGACCACTAGAAGGACAATGACAACGATAAGGATCACGATATGACCACTACGAGGAAAATAAAACACCAAAATATGGATCACGATAAAGACAACTTCAAGGACAATGACAATGACCACTATAAGGACAATGACAATAACCACAATAAGAAGTACGATAAGGACAACTAAAAGGACATTGGCAATGACAACGGTATCACGACATTGACCACTACAAGAACAATGACAATACCCACAAGAAGGATCACGTTAAAAATCAGGACTACGATAAAGACTATGAGAATGACAACAACGACCACTATAATGATCACCACCAAGACAACGACCATTATAAGGACAACAAGAACAAGGTAAACGACGGTCTACCACCGTAAGAATCACGGCATGGACTACGACAAGCACCAGGATAAAGATCACAGTAAGGACCATGGCACGTATAACAAGAGGCCAGGATAACGATCACGACATGGACCACAACAAAGATCAGGATGACTACGATATGGGCTGCGATAAGGATCACGACCAAGGACAAAGAAAAGGCCAAGATAAGGATAGCGATAAGAACCAAGAAGACGATAAGGACCAAGACCAAGATAAGGATCAAAACTACGTTAAGACCAAGACTACATTGAGGACCAAGACCAAATATAACGATAAGGACTACGACAAAGACAAGAGGAAAAATAAGGACCACTAATATGACAAAAACCCATTATAAGTACTACGACAAATAAAACAAGGATCATGATAAGAAACATGACAAAGACAAGTACTGCTATAAGATCCATGAAAAAGATTACGATATGGTCCACGACAAGCACCACGATAACACTGAACAACAAATTTTTACTTTTTGTCTTGCTCCGAAATAAAAATAATATTACTGATATGTGTGTCCTAAATCTTAATTTAAAATCGAAATTGCTCCATCACGTACCATTTTCTGGGGAAAATAAATTGAATTTTTTATGACAAAACCTATTTGTTTTTAATTTTTCGCTGCTACTGATAAAATTACAACACACGAGGGATTCAAAATTCCTCGTAATACTAGAAAAATGTGTACTGGATACAAAAATGACGTTACATAGTTTAAAACACAACAACAATTAAAATATTTCATGCGTATAATGAGAAAAATCTCGGAATTTGAACTTCCATATAAAATAATCTTCTGGATGACTTCTGTTTATAACTAGACCCGGGACTGTCTTTTACAAGGACCAACAAATGTCTGCAAGCATGTTAGGTGATTATCTTCCTTTATATTGGCTTTCCATTTCAGATATTTCTTGATTAAATATTTCCTCATGCTCGTAGCTTATCGCTCCAAAGTTAGGAGGAAAGAATTCTAAATGAGAATGTAAAAAGTGTATTTTGAGAGACATATTACACTTCATTTTGTCATATGCACTTAACATGGTTTCCACAACAAGTTCTGTCCTAGAATTTCCAACGAAATTTGAGTAAACGTCTTTGAAAGCGCGCCATGCCATTCTTTCTGTAACGGAAAGTTTTTCCTCTAACAAAGGGTCAGTCATAACTTTGTGAATTTGTGGAACGATGAAAATGCCCTCTTTTATTTGCCTTCAATCAAACTGGTAAAGGTTTCCTTTAAACACTGAAAACTACACCCTTGTTTGTTCATTGCATAGAACTCACTAGTAACTGTTATGAAATTTACTTACTAGAAGGGACCCAATATCTGTTTATTTATTTGAAGTACAAAAGAACATGTCAACAACCATAAGAAACCGGAAATAAGTTAGAAACTCATAAAATTCATTAGCTTTTGTTTTAGTTTATATCCCCAACACGCGCCAGATATTTCCTGGGGGAGCGCTTATCGAACAGTGAAATCATAGTATATCTTAAAAATCTTAAGTGATACGAAGAAAAGAGATGCATTTTCGGATTCAACGCACATCAAACCATAAGGGACACAGTGTTTTAAGTCGGAACAAAATTCTTGTTGTTCAGTGTAATGAACATGACATGGACTAGGATGAGGATCACAACAAGGACCACGAAAAGGACCACGTTAAAGACCACACAATCACCATAATAAGGATCACGACAAAGACACTAAGGACTATGATAAGGACCACGACAAGTATACGACAATTACAATGACAAGATCACGATATGAGCCGTGACAAAAATCACGATAAGGATCATATTAAGGACTGCGACTTTAACCACAACAATGGCCATGAGTAAGATAAAGACATGGGCCAGGACTTAGACGACGACAATAATAATAAGGATCATGACAAGGACTACGATTACTATAAGGACTATGAGAAAACAGGAAGGATCACGATAATGTCCATGACCAAGGAAAAAACCATTATAAGAACCACTACAAGAACAAGGATATACAAGTTAAACGACAAGTATCATCATAAGGAACACGACATTGATCACGACAAGGATCACGAGAAGACGAAGACGACGATAAGGATCACAACAAGGAAACAAGGGCCATAATAAGGACCTGGACAGACAACTATAAGCACAATAAGGAACATGACAAAGATAAGGACTACGATAAGCACTATAACAAAGACAAGGATCTTGGTAAGGGTCATGACAAAGAAACAAGGACCACTATATCGACCATGGCAAGGACAACGATTAGGATCACGATATGGACGACGAAAAGCAGCACGGAAAGAATCACGAAACTGATCACGATAACAGCCACGATATGGTCCACGATAAGGATTAGAAGGACCATGATAAGGACAAAGGCCACGGTAAAGACGATGACAAGGACAACAGATACCATAATAAGGCACAAGACAAAGACAATGAGAACTATAACTACCATTAAATGACAATAAGGGCAACGAGAAAGACATCAAGGTTCACGATAAGGAGCGTGACAAAAACAAGGACTACTATAAGGACCAGGAATATAACAAAGACAAGGACCACGATAAGTCTCACGACGTGGACCACGACAAGCACTACGACAAGAATCAAAATAAGATGCACGACATGGACGACGAAGGGTCTACGATAAGAACTACGACAATTACCACTATAAAGACAATGGGAGCTATGATACGGATCACAAGGTCAATACAAAGACAAGGAGAAAGGGTGGAAACATAATAAGGACCAAGACATTGCCCACGACAAACGGTATAATAAGGAACACGATAAGGACCATGATATGGGTTGCGACCACGACAAGGACCATGAGAAACATAAGAAGGACCACGGCACGGACTAGTGCCACGATAAGAATCATGATATTGACTACGACAAGCACCACGATAAGAATCACGACTAGGTCCAAGACCACGATAAGGACCATAAGAAACGTACCAAGTACCATGATAAGGACAACAATAAAGATAATAAAAGTCGCGATAAGAACCATGACAAAGACAACAAGGACCACTGTAAGCACCACAACGAGCTCAACGAAAAGGACCACGATAAGCTCAACGAAACGGACCACGATGTGCTCAACGAGGACCAAGATGAGGCTCATAACAAGAATCACGACAATGATCAATATATGATGTAAAACAGGGCTCACTACATGGACTACGAGAATTGTCTTGTCGTGGTCTTTATCGTGGTTCATCTTGTGCTTGTCGTGGTCTCTTTCATGATTGCTGTATTGGCCCTTGTGATATAGCACTGTTTTTCAGTGTTTCGGAACTGCACCTGCCTGCGGTGAGATCAAACGGCTGAGTATCACTCGTCTCGGAGGCTAATGCAGTTAGTATTCATTTGTAATTAATTATTATACCTATTTAAAATCAGTTTCTTAATGCTTGTTAAAAACATTTCTAATTTCATTGTTATTATTAAAAAAATTACCCCAATTACAATAACATCTTAAGTTCCAAATTATAATAATAATTTGTTAAAATATACCGTGGAGTGACGCGTTTTTAATATATATTTTTCATAATTAACGCATTCATTAATTTTGTATAATATTAATAATAAGAAATAATCCGTGGCGCTACAGCCCGTGAAGGGCCCAGACCGACCAGCCGGCTGCTGCTTCACGCCCACATGCCGAAGCAGAGGTGGACGAACATCCAACCAGAATGGAGGTATCGTGTGGTTAGCACGATGATCTCCCCAACCGTTATAGCTGGCTTTCGTAACCGGATTTCGCTACATATCGTAGTTCCCCCAAGTGCATCACGATCCTGGGTGGGTACCGGTCCAATACACTGGCCGAAATTTCTTGAGAAAATGTCTTCCCTCATGATGATTCGAACCACTGTTTCCAACCAGGTAGAGCTGAGACGAGATGTTATGGCACCAACATGCGCGAAGTTTTAAATTGCCGGCCAGGAGGGTAGAGGAGTGGGGGTTGTTTGGGTTACGGTTCTCAAGCTCAGAGCGGCAGGCATATCCGTTTCATCTTTTTCCAAAAACATTAGTCTTACCTTAGTAACACCACTTTCCTTTCCTACTCAAGAGTCCGAAGGTACCTAATGGAATTACACCCGCTATTCCATCTTTACATTCTTATTCTCCGTCCGAATCAGACGACTGATCTGTGCTGGAATCAGATGTCCCTAAGTTTATGGAAATGTTCTAAAAAATACTGTCCATCACGTGCTCAATTTCAATGTAATTATTCTCTACGTTCTTCACATAATCATACACTGATTTCCATTCTCGGAAGAAGCGATTGCAGAGTCTGCCTCTGCTTATGCGTAGCGTAGAAATTATAAATGAGTCTTCTTATGACTTCCTCATCAAAACTGTCTACAGCTGCAACAATCTTCTTCTTCGGCTGTGATTTTTCCGGACTGGAGAAAAATCTGCTGTTCCTGCCTCAATATTTTTCCCTTCTTTCCTGATTCTTGCCAAGGTTCGCTTTGAAATACCAGTGGCAGCCAGTACTCTTGCACACACGCTTTTCAATGGAATTGGTATTCCGTTTACAGCCTCTTCTGACATGAATTTCCATACATTGTATGCTATTTCATGTCCTTGACTATGAACTACTCTATGATTTCACACCTTAGACAATGCCATAATGAGGCCGGTCAGAAAGACAATGTTTTCAGTATTAGCAGTAGCGGTAGTAGCAGAACGATCTGAACATTCGGAATGCTAGTAACCAACTAACCCAACATCCCTCCAGTTTAGTGTGAGGGCGAGTCCAAGCAAACGAACTAAAATGCGTCCTTCGCTCCGGTGCCATAACTTCTCGTCCGGGCTCTAATCAGCCGAAGCGGGAATGGAACCTGCACCCGAGAGTAACTCCGGTTCGGCAGGCAAGCGCCTTAGTAGACTGAGCTACGCCGGCGGCTTTGCATAATATAATAAACTTAGCAAATACTTTTGATTATCGATCAACTCCCGATACGGATTCTGTAACGATATTAGGATTCGCTGATGATCTTGTCATTATTGGTAAAGATAGTGCTGCCGCTAATGTTTTAATGACTATGGTTATCAACAATTTGCAAGAAATAGGTTTGAAAATAAATCCAATGAAATCTAAGGCAATCGTTATTGAAAATGGACAACTTACTAACGACGTCATTCATACGACATTTGGTAGCATTGATAGTATTAATTCAGGTCAAAAAATTAAATACTTATGTGTTACATTACCAAGCCTTAATATTTGATGAACAAAAAATATTAGACAAGCTCCGAAATAACTTGGATACTCTATCTACAATTCATTTGCTTCAGCCTCACCAGAAACTAGTTGTAATAAATCAATTTATCGGACCGGCTCTTACCTATCCTCTTCAAACAGCCCATGTCAGTAAAATTCCAAAACAGTTTCTCAATAAGACCGATAATATGATTCGAAGTGCTGTAAAACAAATTCTACAGCTTCCTAGCGACACACCTAACAGCATGCTTTACACCAGCCACAAGTATAATAGTTTATCAGTTTTACGAATTTCCTGGGAGGCCTATCTACAACAGCTAAACATCAACAAATCATTAGAATATTCGTGCGATGCTCATGTCAATGTAATTAGAGATTTTAGTAACATCGAAAATCGCTCTCTTAATGAACTGAAATTAGACATTTCCATGAAGAATTTGAATGTTCGTCAAATAAGACAACATCTGAAGGAGAACGAATGTAATGAGTGGTGTTCATACCCTCATAAAGGAAAAGACGGACGGACGGACGGACGGACGGACGGACGGACGGACGGACGGACGGACGGACGGACGGACGGACGGACGGACGGACGGACGGACGGACGGACGGACGGACGGACGGACGGACGGACGGACGGACGGACGGACGGACGGACGGACGGACAGACAGACAGACAGACAGACAGACAGACAGACAGACAGACAGACAGACAGACAGACAGACAGACAGACAGACAGACAGACAGACAGACAGATAGATAGATAGATAGATAGATAGATAGATAGATAGATAGATAGATAGATAGATAGATAGATAGATAGATAGATAGATAGATAGATAGATAGATAGATAGATATGCTTTTATTAAGTTTGGCTTCTGTCTACAGACAATCAAACTAAGTCAAGAAACAATCAACATAAATCATAGCAACACATTCTTAAGCATACCATGAAAGTCACTTATTCTATAATATGGATGATTAGTAAAATGTATTTTTAATACAATCTTAAAATGTCTCATATCCAAAAGTTTAACGTCATTATCCAACATGTTATAAAACTTTATACTTTGTTTCATAAATGAAGAATTTGTTTTTTCAAGTCTAATCAATGGTAACTGAATATCATTACAATATCTGGTAGCTTGCTCGTGATAGTCTTTACGTAAAGGTAGCTGAGTTTCATTTCTTTTAACATACAACAAACATGCATAAATATACAAAGATGGAAGTGTCATAATTTGAAATCTAATAAACAACGGTTTGCAATGTGCTACATAATTACCGCTAGATAAAATTCTAACAGCCTTCTTTTGTAACAGAAAAATGTCATCAATACGTGAACAATTTCCCCAGAGTCTAATACCATAATTCAAGTGACAATGGAATAAGGCATAATATATTTTAACTAGCATGTCTTGTGCAATTACAGGTTTGATTCTTCGAAGCAGATACAATGTCTGAGATAATTTATTGGATAATTCATCAATATGTTTATTCCAATTTAACTTACTATCAAAAGTGAGACCAAGAAGCTTAGCATAATTAACTTCAATATTACACATTTTAAGGAACCCTCTTTGTTAACATACAAACCATTGTTATCAAACCAATTTTCAGAAGCTTGTATTGTTTCATCAACTTTCAATTGCATTTCATTTATATTCTCACCAGTTATTATGAAAGTAGTATCATCTGCAAACATAACACATTCCGAAGTAGGTGCCATAAAAGCTGGTAAATCATTTACACCAATTACAAATAATAATGGGCCCATAACTGAACCCTGTGGGACACCAGTTGAATTATTTTCAGAAGTACCACCTGCTAATGCTTGGATTATTAAAAAGCAAGGTCTTTCGAGTTCAGAGTGGAGAGATATGATAAAAATGACAGCCATGGTAGCGCCAGTTCGAGCTCTTCCAGGACGTTCCACAGGCACATTCCACTGCAGACACTCTAGTGAGTTTGAATCCTTACCTCATGTGCTTGGGAGGTGTCCTCAGGGACAAATCTTAATAATAAAACGACATAATATCATTCGTTCCATTCTTGCTACTGCTCTCCGAAACAAAGGTTTGGAAGTTTACGAAGAAGTTCATTGTTTAGCTGACCAAGATAGCGTACGGAGGATTGACATCATCGCCATCAACAGAAAAAAATCTGTAGCAGAAATCATCGACCCTACAATACACTTAGAACAATCTATGAATGTTGATAAAGAGAAGAAAGAAATATACGAGTCAACAATACCTTACTACCGTAACAAATACAACGTCCAGAGTATCACAGTAACAGGTCTGCTATTGGGGTCCCGAGAAATAATCCCTAAATTGTCCAAAACATAATTACGTGTAAATACTCTGTTGCCATTTTAAAAAATCACCTATATGATAAACACTCCACATAATTGTTTAATTATATATTTGTGATTGAAAATCTGTATTTTTATCTTAAATTTTTAACTATATATTTTATGTGCCCATTGATGTACAACCATTATTGTAAATTGTGTGCTATTCTGTGTCTATAGGCAAGCCTTGGAAGGTCAGACAGTAAAAATAAAAATAAAAATAAAAATAAATTACAGAAATACACCCATTACAATGCACTTATTGTTGCTTAGTTGTCATTACGGTTCAGTTTTGCGAAGCCTTGGGAATAATATTTCTCTAAATTTTCAATGAACCTGGACAGATCATAAATGCTTCAGCTATATTCAGACAGCTTTGAATCTACGTTGTGCATTGCACGAGAAACGTCCTGGAAAGAAGATCATCCTGCAACATGCTGATCGTGTCACCGTGGAGAAAATCAGAACATTTTGGTGTGAAACTCTTCCGCCATCTCCCTACAGTCCCGACTTGGCACCTTCCAAATATCATTTTTGCAGTTCTGTAAAGGAGAAGCTGCGAGACCAACGCTAAGAGACGCTAGAGGATATCCGGAAAGCAGTGCGTCAGTGTCTTCGGGAAGATGAAATGAACTTCTACAGCAAGGGAATTTTCAAACTTACAGAACGGCGGGGAAAATGTGTGCAAAGAAATGGAGACTTGTTGAAAAGTGATAGAATAGTCTGTAGATTAAGATAATGTACCTCGTTTGTCTAAAAAATAAAAATTAAGATTTATAACAATGGGTTATTCATGAATTTCCCACATTTAAGAACGTAATAATAGCCTTGAGTGTAATAACGTGGTATGTAGTCAATTTAATGCATATGACCGAGAACAAACGCTCATTCTGTAAATTTACGAAAAGCGACTTACCACATTCTTCCAAAAATCCATTCAATTGCTTAACATAAGTCAGGTACAAATGCTGCTGAAGAATAAAAAGAACGAACTTTGATGAGTTAATAAAAGGAAATGAGAATAAATTGCTTATTGCACAATTAGAAAATTTAAAAAAGAAATACTCCCTTTAATGCAGGTTTTCATTCCTCCACAAGTTTATTCCTTTTTAAGAAAGCTATTGAAAAGCGATTGAGGTGCTGTAGTAGCGTTGTAGTACTTTATGTCGCTGTGTATTGTAAGTAAAGTTTCTTGTCTCTATCGGAAATAGAACCCGCTATCTTCCGACTTAGAGAGCAACACCTTACGCGACTCTACGGCTGGCCCCCTTAGTGTATTGTTACCTATTGTGTTTCTCCAACTGTACCATTAAAGCAGAAATGTTGGCATATTGCATGAAATGTGTGTTTTGTTGATGACAGCAATGTACGCGCCATCTGGGATGTGCTGCTTGAACTTCGAGTAGAAGCTACAGGTGTGTTTGAATTCCGCCTAAGACAGTAATATTTGTAATTTGCGAATTTTTTGTATTGGATAGAGGCCCGGTATTGTTCCGGCCCTACGTCAGATTTCCTTATTTCTCTCCAAACATGTCAGATCTAGAGATAGCTGTACTATAGAATTCGGTCAACAATTCTAGCATCTTAAATGATATAAAAATTTGAAAAATTTGAAAATTTAGAATATAATTGTGGTTGATTTTTGGTTAAGTTAAGTCCCGGTTTGAAGGACTACGACGCAGATAATATATTTGATAAAAAGAAGGTAACAAAGGCGTATGGGAGACTTGTTTATACTTGTATGGCTTCCATTGTCGAAAATTATTTTTTTAACGACCGCTAAATGGAAATACTGCTGCAAGCTATTACTCCATGCAATTCCATCGGGGCTATAACGTAACTTCATTTGGACTCGCTAGATGGCAGCATAGTGAAATTGATAAAAGCTGCTCTCTTCAAACTGCATTAGGCTGACCAATCTGTTATATGTGATCAGTAGGGATGAAAGTTTAGACACCAAACCTATGAAGTTAACTATGTCGCGTATTATACAAGTCATGTTGTTTACATCATCTCAGGATAGTACAGGGACTTCTATAGAGCACTGCTGTGCTTGAATCAAAACATTGCTCGATATAATCAGGTGACTGAAACAAGTAGGGTATAACACACATTTATGAAAACGATTTCCTTTCATTCTCTGCTTTGTAGAAAATGGTGATACATTCTAAATAATAATGGTGTACTTTAAGTGTGAATAATTCTGTTGCAATGTGCAACTGTGTATATTCGTAAATTGTCAAATATAAAGCTGTTTCGATTGTCACTCAACAAGAAAATGTTCTTTCGTCATTACACGATGTTATTATTGCAAATTTTAAGATGTTTTTTTTTATTATAATGTTGTGCCTGTTAATTGTCGTTGTTCAGTCAACTGTCCGAAGACAGGTCTGAACCTCACAAGTGATACCAACAAGGTATCACTTTATGAAGCAACTAAGCAAGGAGATAATGGGGTATGGTGGACAGTTCCTTTCCGCCTTAATTGCATACACCGCCGATTAGATACATCCATATTCATTATTCAGTTCATATTCCACTTCACAGAATTTCGATTAAGCAGGATTTTTTTTTTTCAAGAACACGTTTCAGGCACTGTTGCCAACATATCACCCTACAATCTCGCTAACTTTTCAACAAAAAGTAGCTAAATCTCTCCAAAGTTTGTTAAAAAATCCCCAGAAATGTCGCTAAAAATTAATAATAAATATCACTAAATAAAAATAAGAAAAACATACATATGTGAAGAAAAATATAATTTCCTCGTCCACCCTCTTCTGCGGAGTCTGGTTGTATTGTTGACGACTGTGATGTTGAGGTGGAAGATGTGGGAACAGCTGATTGTGAATACACTGTACTTGATCCAATCATTGACACTACACTTTCTGGCAAATTGTGAGTGCGGAAATTTTCACCCAAGCGTTTGACCACAAATTTTTTTTTGTGAAATCTAACACTTTTTAAATCTTATATATTAAAATATATTAAAACCAGCAAAATCTACAGTCTTATTTGCTTCACACGGAGTATCGGCGCAGAATTCCAAAGCTCAATTGCCCGGGTAGGTTCGGAGTGGAAAATTCCCGCGTTGCGGGGAAGAATCAAGAATTAGCTGGAGCTCGCGACTCGTCACGTGCCAATCAAAGTTGCCACCGTTTATCGGTGTTGGAGCAGTAGCATTAAGAGAGACCTAACCCGTGAGAAGCATTGAATCAGTATCTTTCACCCTTAATCACTGATCACAAATAGGCCTATATGAGATCAGGGCCTTCACGTATGAATCATCAGACTACTCTGTCATCCGCCCATGCCTCTTCTAAAACTAAGAAGTGCACGACTTCAGTTGGATGTTTTAACTTAAAACAAAGGAAAAAGTGGAAGAATATAAAAATCAGCAGAAAAGTCGCTAAACGTATTTTACAAAATTTGTCATCGAGATTGATTCAAAATTCCGCTAAAATTTCGCTAAATATGGCAACACTGGCTTCAGGTTTACTTTTACACTTTTATTGTTACCAACAGCTGATCGTATAGAATATAAAGTTATGTCATAACAGGGGGATAAAATATATTGTGTAGACATGATTCTTGGAGTCGGAAATTTTCTAAACGTATACTTTTCAATGAAGTGTTTAAAGTGTGGATTCTCATGTTTATGGAACGTAATATTCATACATATCAGCATGAGACACAAGTATAATAAAAAGTGGACTGATCCGAAGTCAAATCACTAAAAAATTCCAGATGTTCGATGAGTCTTTTAGACTCGCAATGTTTTTGTAAATCATTATGCATATTAAGTTTTATGTCTAACTTACACACTTTACACCATAATATACTGTGTTTCCGTCCAAAAGTCATTTCCAAAGTCTTTTACATTCACAGATAGAGTTATAGATTTTATTTGCGACGTTTTAATGCATCTTCACAGTACTTTTGCTAGATCAATCTGTACTCCATACGAAAGATTTATTTTTTAAATGGAAAATAGGCGTGCTGTGTCGAAACAACTACTGTACTGCAGTAAACAATACGAAACCCGGACTCATTAAACATCGAATGAACAGAGATCCCTTTACACGACCTCCTAGATTTTCCATACAAATCTGAAGGTAATCAATAAAGTAAACAGCTAACGTCATCTTATATCCTGTGTTCATGAAACCTGTAGCCAAATCTAGGCAATGTTTTGGTGTCTCAACTTCGTTTCCTATATATAACACATTTTGAGCAGTGAGTCTATGGGAATGGGAAAATCTTTCTTGCGGAAATATATTGCACAACTCAATAAGGTATCTTTATGTTTCTAATTATCTTTAAATTATGTTTCACTTTGCAAATTAACAATTTCCATTTATTTTGATATTCTGCATTTATTATTACCGTGAATAGCAAACTGAGAAGCAAAAATGTGAAAATGGGGAGATATGTATATTCGATATTCTATATTCAAATTCCATTTAAATGTCCTATAATGCTTGGGAAAATTATTCAGATACTAAAGTTAACATTATAGCTTAATTTAATTGTTGATTACAGCAATCCGTTCTTTTCCCTCATATTGCTCTTAATCATTCACGTGGAATAGTGTCGTTGTAGGATACATTGCTTTCAATTATTTAATATCTTGTTACAAACCAAGCATGTAAACATTCCTTCATATTCTGTAAACAGAAAGCATTTCTCACACAAAGCTGAATTGTTCGAAGTTGATGCCTTTCTAACGTTTCCCCTATTGCTACCGACCAGCCGTCACTGCGATGCGAAGCGAAGGCGTTAACTAGGTTCAACACACGGCACACACTGCACAATAATCCCTTCTCAGCCAACGGCTCGCGCTCAGGCCAGTTGACGGGGGTTTCTATAAATAATCTTTTCTCTCGTCGATATCTTCATAATCGCTTGGTACTAAATAGCAACTAAATTAGATTTTCAAGATGATTATGATTCCCGCTTAAAGTTAAAGAAGTTTTAAAAGTTTTTAACTACAAATTGCCACAAGTTCCCCCAGGGCTTCCGTTGGCTAGGGAAATATTCATTCATTATTGTCTAAGTAGTGTTGGCGTAAGTAAATTTTGGTGTGCGGAGAAAATGGTAAAAAAAACTGTGTGTAAATCGCTCTCTTACGAAACATGTTTTTACGTACCTTAAATAGACAAGGTATTCGAAGATTTACTGCACTTCTGATGTAACTTATTAGGACTTGAAATTTGCTTAAAAATAATGTTCGATCCTCTGATCTGAAAGTAGGGACGACAGTGTGCATAGATGAAAAGTATTACATTTGTCTAATGAAGGATCTACAAAAACGTTGCATGATGAACATGGGAATTGATACGAGCACAAACCTCTACAAACACTAATACTATACTCTTGAATGCGCAGGCAGTGCTGTAAGGTGCGAATCTGACTTTTAGAATATAATATCACCTAAACTCAGTTCATTTCTCTAGTTGTCTGCCGGAATTTTATTATACAGCAAAAGTCTAAATCATGTTTCGAATTATAAATAGCTTAAACTTTTTGTATGAACCTAAATTTTCAAATTAAAATCGTTAAAAATTTAAATTTTTAAATATCGTTTTCTCATAACATTAATTTTATAGATAGACCTACGTGTTTTTGGCATAAGGTTGTCAGTTTTCCTAACGTTGATGTATTATAGCAGTTTAATGATGCGTAATCTACAAAGATTCCTCAGTTCATGCACTGCCCAGATCACAGTGCATAATATTGACCAATTATTACGCATACACGTAAATATTAGTATTAGGCATTCACATTACTTTAAGTTTAATTTGATCAATATGAGAAACAATTATCACAAGAAAGGGGCCACCACCGCAAGCCTCCGCTGTGCCTGCAGCAGCGAAACATGAGTGGGCTCGTGGCTAACGAGAAAGACAGGCTACTGCGCGACGTCACATTCTTAGTCATAAAATGGCCAAAATTGAACAAGTTTATATATAAATGCACGCTTAACATGAGTTTAATATAGCAATTCTTTTGTTTTTTAGAATTTTGAATATGTATTTATATTGGGCGATTGTCAAGATGGCCATGACTAGACCATGCTATTCATGTGACTCCGATTCGTGTCGAAGCCTGTCTTTCTCGTTAGCCACGAGTGGACTGAGATGACGTCATAGGGCATCGAGATGATGACCACTAATTTACTTCAATATACAGGATGATCCGTTTGGGAAGATACGTGAGAAATGTGATAAAATGAGAACTGTTGCTATTTATTGTTAAATAATTTGTACATGTATTGTAGAAGAATGGAAGTTTTATCCAAATTACATCTCAACGTACCCACCATTGCGAACACGACACAGTTCATATCTTGAGGCTAATTCCTCCCATGTGTGGTCTAACATCTCAGGAGTAACTTTCTCAAAAGCTGAGAAAATTTTTGCTCTGAGACCATGAATATCCCTGGGTCGCTGTGCATACACATATTTCTTCACGAAACCCCATAGAGAGAAATCGGGTAGTGTCAGGTGTGGGGAATTTGGAGACCACATTCCTGACCACACCAGTTGTCACCAAAGTGTCATCCAGATAATCACAGACGTCTGTTGCCCAATGAGGTAGTGCGCCATCGTGTTGGAACACGATATTCGTGTTTTCCTGTTGCAGTTGGGGATCGAAAAAGTTTTTCAACATGTCCAGGTATGGTCCTGATCGAACTGTTTTCTTTGAGAAGACAAATGGCTGATACAGATTATAGCGACTTATCGCAAACCAAACATTAAATTTAGAATTAGCCCGTTCCAGTACAAATGAGACATGCGGATTTCAAAATTTAGCAAACCATAAGACACATTTCACCCATTGTTGTGCAGTAAAGGGCATTTTGTTTATTCGGTCCTAGCTGAGCAACTTCTTCTGTTTCTTATGCAGTAACAATGATGATACAAAAGTCCAGTGCTTCAGTAACACATTAGAACTGAAATCAATTCTACAGCACCCGCATTATAAATTTTAATATCATTTTATGTCTTCCCAAACAGATCACACTGTACATTTCAATGTTTTAGACTGGAAGGTACTGTTATTACATTATTAATGATAATGTAATAAACAACAAATTTCTACGCATAAAATTCTCTACGTCACATTCTTGGCCCATGGCCACCAAAGATTAGCGAAAGAAATAATTTTTTCAATGTAAACACACTAATTTCTTCAATATTTTTTCTGAAGTATCCTTTCCAAATTCAAACATTTAACGAAAATTCCACCAGGAACACTTCTTCGTCCAGAGTCTGTAGTAATTGGTTTGGTTGTTGCTTGTCTAATATGCCGATCATATGGAGAAATCTGAAATACTAGTAGACACTATGGATTATGTATTATGCTGCATGCAGGAATTTCAAAGGATAAGTAAGAGCTTCAGGCCAGTATTGTTGTCTATTATTTCTGGATGGATATGCTCATATAAAATGCACGTAATTCGTCCAAACAAAATTCTACATGTATTCATGAATCCAATAACCCGGGATAGTCGTATCGGCTCCCGTGGCTGCACTTCATGGTCGTATTGGCTCCCTGATCTGAAATATGGCTCTTACCTAAACGGTCATATCGGCTCCCGGATGTGAATTGGTATTCGTACCTGAACGGTAGTATCGGTCCCGGGTGTGGGCAGTCAATTTCCCTGACGGCTCTTGTGTTGTTTGTGTGATTACTACCACTGTTCTGAATGGATTCGATATTTATGTGACGTCAGCCTAAATAGCGATGGTTAGGTGTTGTCACAAAGATTTCCTAATATAAATTCCGGTAGTCTCTCATTTTGTATTGTGATTACTACCAGCTTAAAATCAATCTTGTGTTGTTTGTTGTGATTACTACCAGCTGAAAAACCAATCTTGTATTGTGTGTGGTAGCTTAAACATCAATATTGTGTTGTGTGTGGTAGCTTAAACATCAATATTGTGTTGTGAATGAACATGAATCTTGTATTGTTTGTTGTGATTACTGCCAGTTTAAACATCAATCTTGTGTTGCTGAAGTTATAAACATACCACTTGATAAACTCAATGACTACTTTACCGCACTTCCCACTATACGCCCTGAAAAACAGTCAAAACTAAATACCTGTGGTGCCCGGGTAAAGGGATATAAGTCCAAAAAATGGAAAAATGAGTTACATACACCATGATGTTCGGAAAGGCATATTCTATAATAGGGTAAAGGGACATAAATCCATCCGGCTCAGAAAAGTATATATAGAGATGTGGAAAGGGGTATTAATCCCAAAAAGCTAATGTTTGTTTGAGTAAAGGGAGATAAGTATACTTATATCCATTTATACGATCTGGAATTGTACATACATGTTTGGTACTGTACTTATACCCTTTTACACAACCTCTAGATGAAGACACGTGTAGACCTGTAACACCGTATTTAAAATTTACTTGCAGTTTGGCAAATATACTGTATTACATAGCAAGAATAACAACATTTTTGCATGTTTGATAGCTGCATATATCATTCGAATAATTAATGTGCGGTAACAATATTATGCAAGATTATGACATAACAGCTACATTATTTAATATCGAAGTATCCATTGAGAATTGATGGACAGATGTTCCTGTATGCAAAAAGTGTTTCTTGGCAACATTTGATGAGACCATTTCTTCCTTCTAAATCGATACTGTGGAAATTCGAAGCCAGTAAGGCGCACAGCCTATGAACAATTATTCCATGAATTGAATCTAATAATCAAGCATCCCAAAATACTCGTAGATACATATCACACATGTGAAGATAAAACTGAGTTGTTTATCAGGAGATGGAAAATGCTGTTTAAATGTTATGTTTTATTTAACGACGCCAGTAAATCTACTGACATGAGCCTGTCGCATTTAAGCACACTTAAATGCCATCGACCTGGCCCAGGATCGAACCCGCAACCTTGGGCATAGAAGGCCAGGGAGATGGAAAGACAGCAGTACAAGCGTCCCCATTGCAATATCAAGATCTGGCTGATAAAGCATATCTTGCAAAATCTCAAAGCAAAGAATATGCAATCAGTGGGTTATTTTACGATGCTGTATCAATATCTCAGGTTATTTAACATCTGAATGGAATGAAGGTGATAATGCTGGTGAACTGAGTCCGGAGTCCAACACTGATAGTTACCCATCATTTTCTAATAGTGAACTCTTGTTTGGAGGGAGTGAAATCCTCTTTTATCTTGAATTATTATACCTCCAATTGAGTCTTTTAACAATCAGCTGCAATGAGCAAAGAGGCAGTTATCTTTTCCTATGATCAGAGCTACAACCTGCACATAGAACACTTTCATGATATTATAATAGGCATAATAATTATTACGATTCAATTTGTGACAAATGTATTGACAAAGTCACATGAAAGTTTGGTTGTTATTTTATAACATTTCACTTACAATAATGTTTACAGACACCAATGTTGAACACTTCTGTTGCTTTCTACAAGCGTCAAATTTGGACTTTCAAACTGGTCGTACATAACTGTAAAGACGGATAAGTCACATGTTTTATGTGGAGTGAAGTTGATGGTGACCGGAGGGGCTAATCAAATTGCATATTGTATTTCAAAATTTCTCTATGATCTGCCTTTTCATGTGAAACATGTGATAATGTATTCAGACACATGAGGGGGGACAAAATAAACTCTCACATGCTGGCTATGTGTGTATCTGGACTGAAAAGTCATCCACACCTTGAAACATTTAGTCACAATAATTTTATAAAAGGCCACACTCATATGGAGTGCGACTCCGACCATGCCTAAATTAAGGGAAAAAAGAAAAACTGTGATATAAAAATCCACATTCCTCATGACTAAATGCAGCTTGTACGACTTACAGGCAAAAAGAAAACATTCAAAGTGATTGAAATGAATCAGTCAGGCTTGCTTCAATATCACCGGTCTACAGTGATTTTGCTACTGAACAAAAACAAGTATACAACCCTAATTCGAGTGTGCTGATTACAGATCTGAAGTCCGTTTTTTTCTATCACGTCACAATTTTAAAATAATAACATTTTTAATTTTTTCCATTTTAATACATTTAGATCCATTTCATTTATTTTATTGTGATTTTGCTACTGAACAAAAACAAGTGTACCAACTCTAATTTGAGTGTGCTGATTACAGATCTTATGTCTCTTTTTTTCCATCACGTCACAATTTTAAAATAATAACATTTTTAATTTTTACATTTTTAATTACATTTAGATCCATTTTATTTATTTTATTGTGATTTTGCTAGTGAACAAGCACAAGTGTACCAACCCCAATTTGAGTGTTCTGATTACAGATCTGAAGTCTGTTTTTTCTATAACGTCACAATTTTAAAATAATAACATTTCTAATTTTAATTATGATGTGTGACACTACGCTCAGGTCAAAACTGAGTGTTCTTGAACTCGAAATTTGGGACACATTTGTACTAGTTGAACTAAGTTTTTAGGAAATTATCGAGCTGATAATTATGCTCTAGAACTGAAGAAAACCACAGAACAAGGTGAAAGATTTCTCTGGAAAATTGTGAAGTGGTTAAAATTTACAAAGGATGTTGGCATGGTATTGTTTAAAGAAACACTTGATACATCAAGAGATTTCAAGACACTAAATGTCGGGCGAAGAGGACAATCACGTAATCTACTCCAGTTATCTGTTTCATATCAGGATCCTAGACCAATTTCTCGTCAAAAGAAGAAAGATTCATTTGACCTGCTGCCACTCGTTCCAAATATACTTCATTCCTTTTACACTGCACTTTCAACAACCTCAACAGTACGAGACATCCATCCTGACACAATCGAAGAAGTCGATGAAGATTAGTGATTTTGATAGTGTCAAAGAAAGTGCTTATTAGTTCTTATTTTAAACAGTTTGAAAATATTATCTTATCATTCCTTAGGTACACTGAGGCAGATACTATTTTGAAAATAACATTTTATTGACATTGAAACGTCTAATACTATTGGTGTTATGAACAGTAAAATTTACTTCCTTCTTAAACTTTGCTTAATTTTTTTAATGCAGCTGTTCAGCCATCTTGGAACATTTATGTAATTTTTAATAGTCATTATGTTTCATAATGTGGGCTTTGTGTGTTTATTCTGTGAGAGATATTTTGGGGTAAAATGAGATAAGGTGTATGTAAGTTTGTGTAAAGGGGGATAAGTTGTCCAAACTTATTATAATATAAAAAATATGATCAAAATATTAAAAATAAGTAAATGTTCGTAATAGAACTTCAAAAGCATTAAGCGAAGGACAAAAAAACCAGAGTACATTGTAAAAAGAAACACACTGGGATTTACAGATTTGTTGCAAACTTTGTTCTTGCATTTTCTCGAAAGTTAAATTTAAGACTTATACCCCTTTACCCGGGCACCACAGAATTAATACTCTCCTAGCTAATCCCCCTCCTTCTCGCGAAAAATTTTTCTTCTCGCACATTACTGATTCTGAAATAAGGCCTCTTAAAAGCATTAAATCTAAAGCACAAGGCACTGATAACATCAGCATAGTCATTATCAATAAGTTAGTCGATGTCGTGCTTCCTGTAATAACCCATATTTTCAATTCTTCAATTATTATCACGTCTGTTTATCCGCAACTCTGGAAAACAGCTTTGGTATGTCCACTTCCTAAAGTAAATTCACCTACTTCTGCAAAAGACTATAGGCCAATCTCCATTCTTCCCGTTTTATCTAAAGCCCTGGAACGCATCATTCATAAGCAGTTGTCAGACTACCTAATAGAATTTAATCTTTTAGATCCTTTACAATCAGAATTCAGAAATGGCCATAGCACTTCTACTGCTTTGTTGAATGTTACTGAGGACATACGCGCAGCCATGGATAAACGACAGGCTACTGTACTAGTTTTAGTGGACTATAGCAAAGCCCTTGATTCTGTTGACTTCGATCTACTATTGACTAAACTACAAACGCTACACCTTTCTGATAGTGCTATCACCTGGATGTACTCCTACCTTACTGGCCGCCAGCAGCGTGTCATATCTAATAATATTTTCTCATCCTGGCGTACTGTAGACACAGGAGTTCCTCAGGGTTCAGTATTAGGCCCTTGCTCTTCTCTATTTATATAAATGGAATTTATAAATCATTTAAGAATTGCAGATATCAAATAAGACGACGTTCAATTGTATATTTCAGCCCGTCCTGATGCACTAAATGATAGCATTAATAGTCTTAATGAAGATATTGATTCCATCTCTTCCTGGTCTCAACAATTTGGTCTTAACCTAAACGCATGTAAATCACAGGCTATTCTGTTCGCAAACCGTAGATTAATTCCTGAAGTCAACGACCTGAATATTCCACCTGTGAAACTGAATAAAACAATCATCCCGTTTAGCCCTACCATAAAAAATCTTGGAGTGCATTTCGAATCTAATCTCAATTGGGATACGCATATTAAATATACATGTAAGAAGGCATTCTCTATTCTCCATTCACTAAAAAGATTGTATCATTATCCATCTAAATTAAAACAGACGCTGGTACAGACACTCATTCTACCTCACTTCGAGTATTGCGACGTTTTGTTCAGTGATCTCAAGGATTGATTCCGCTCAGAAACTACAGCGTGTTCATAACGAGTGCGTCCGCTTCATTTGTAATGTTCGATACTATTATCATATCTCACCTTCTTTCGAGAAGTTGTCATGGCTTAGGTTACATGAGAGGAGAAATCTGCACTCACTTTCTCTCTTAAATCGAATTATGCACACTTCATCCCCCTATTATTTATTCGCTCGTTTTCATACTTTCTCTCGCTATCATAATATTAATACAACGCGATAACACGCTAGAAATTCGTATGGCCTTATCTCTACCTTACTTACTTACTTACTTATTGGCTTTTATGGAACCCGGAGGTTCATTGCCGCCCTCACATAAGCCCGCCATTGATCCCTATCCTGAGCAAGATTAATCCAGTCTCTACCATCATATCCCACCTCCCTCAAATCTATTTCAATATTACCTTCCCATCTACGTCTCGGCCTCCCCAAAGGTCTTTTTCCCGCCGGCCTCCCAACTAACACTCTATATACATTTCTGGATTCGCCCATACGTGCTACATGCCCTGCCCATCTCAAATGCCTGGATTTTTTGTATTTATTTGAAGGATTCGTAACAAGCTGTTTTTTACGGTGATGGGTTGTTAGCCCTTCGCCCAACCCCCAAGCTGGAGAACCACCCCTTATCGGCTGTCCACGACTGCTTATTCTCTGCCAGGTTAAATAAATCATTATTATTATTATTATTATTATTATTATTATTATTATTATTATTATTATTATTATTATTGTTGTTGTTTGGTGTGATTACTACCAGCTTAAACATCAATCTTGTGTTTGTTGTCATTACTACCAGCTTAAACATCAATCTTGTGTTGTGTGTGGTAGCTTAAACATCAATATTGTGTTGTGAATGAACATGTATATTGTATTGTTTGTTGTGATTACTACCAGTTTAAACATCAATATTGTGTTGTGATTACTACCAGCTTAAACATCAATCTTGTGTTGTTTGTTGTGATTACTACGAATTTAAACATCAATATTCTGTTGTGATTACTACCAGCTTAAACATCAATCTTGTGTTCTGTGTTGTGATTCTTATGCCATCTTCCATCATGGAGTTCATGTACAGCAAGGAAAATAAAGAATTATTATTAGTGATAGTAAATTTCAAATTCAGGTATCATAAAAAACCTTGCAAACCGAGTGATCAGTTGGAAGTATACTGGACAACGTTTTAAAGCTTTCTTTCATGAAGTTAATGGACAAGGCTATTGTGGAAGATCTAATTCACAACCATTAAAAAGAACACAACAGATTAGTTCGGCAAATAATTAGCAGTTCATTGAAACGAAAGGCGGAACAAGCCATCACTGAACTGCCAGCAAAAATTGTAAGTCGCGAAGTAAAGGGGAGTGGAACTTAGAGGTTCCGACTGCGCTCAATGCATAAAGAATAAGAAAGAATTTAAATGCTTTTAAGTCGAGGAAAGTTCCTAAGTTACCAAAACCCTTAGATCAGTTGCATGAAAGTGTTCGTGAATATAAATTAACAACAACTTCTATTGAAGAAGATTTAATTTTCTATAACGACGAAATAAACAGCGTACTGATTTTTACGTGTGGTAAAAACCTGGAAACTCTTAAGAACGCCACTGTATTCGTTGATGGGACTTTTAAAAGTAGTCCCAAACAGTTTTATCAAATGTTTCGTGTATTTGTGAAAGTTAGACATTTTTACGTTCCCCTGGTCTTCAGCCTGCTTCCAAGCAAACAAAAATCCAATGCTACAAGATTGCACTGAAACACTTTTCACAATAGATATTGTCTGTAAGTGTAGTGTTTGCAGATTTCGAGAAGACAATAATGCCGTCCGTTCTATCCATGATAGAAATTAGAGGATACAGATTCTACCTGGCTGAAGCATTGTAGAGAAAAATTCAAACATCGGCTCGTCAAACGATTTAAAGAATACTGAGTCAGGGAGATCGGCAAACTTCAGAAACTTTTCTTTGGTCTACAGGTTAAAGACTGCTTCATTAACCACTTGATAAGTATGAAACCAACACAAAAGAAGCTGGATGAATTTTTTTTTTACTATGTGACCGGACTGCAAACTGTTGAGAATCATTTCATGCGAAATTTAACTGCACATCCTAATATATATTTCATGAAAGTATCAAAGGAAATTCATAGAGTGACTCGGGGGGGAGATGACTATCGGGGGAAGATGCTTATTTCTTTGTAGTTTCACATGCTTCCAAGAGAAAACGCCACGCGCATGTTTTCATAATCACTGAGACAGTTGAATATCTGTAGAGTGGAAGCTAACTCATTTTGCCACGTGTTCTTTTTGTGAATAGGACAAAAGCAAGAAAGCAGCTCATTTTTCTGCTAGAAAATAATTGCAAAGGTATGTTAAAATTTAACTACATCCTTGAATTCGTAATAACTGTCAAACCTTGGTATTGTAGTAAAGGTTCTAAAGTTTGTATTGTTAACAACCAACAACCTTGTTCCGCCATATTAGGTTGCGTCACAGCACTAGGCATCTTACCCCGATACTTGGGGAAGGTGATCGCTTTTTTTCGGGGTAAGACGATAACTTGTTGCAAGAGATTTATTTTTTGTTTTATTGCAGGGAATGTGTAAACATTACGTAAGATCCTCTCATAGAAGTCAGTGGATTGAGGACAATCTTCAACTTGCGATGGAACAAGTTACAACAGAGGATATGAACTGTTTTAGAGCATCGCAAGTATACGGGATTCCTTACCATATCCCTAAACGTCGTCTAAAAATAATGATGACAAAAAATGTACTGGATTGAATTCACTGTGTGGAAGAAGTGATTTCACGACTCTTGCACACGGAAATAAAATATGAGCAATGACTGTGTTGCTGAGTAGTGATAAACGAGTGAAAAGTGTCCATGAGCTTTAGATTAAGTCAATTCTGTTATATACAAGTATCAAACCAAGTTCAGGTACAATACATATATCAGTAAATGTGTTGATTGCATTTGCCATCTTACCCAACTATCGGGGAAAGATGCCTACAGTGAAGGCAAGAAGAAAACCTGTATCTATAAACAAAGTAATTAATGTTTTCTGTTTTGTACCAAAAATATAGTTTCAAAATACCTTCCAGACTTTGATATTTCAATATTAAATTCAAAACTAAATGAACATTTTCTTAAATTTTCAATCAAAGAAAAAGTCAGGCATCTTCTCCCGATCCACTCCACATTAAGCTTCGAAGCAATAACGACAGAAGGAAATCAAAGAAACGGAACACAGTAGATACAATCATTGAGGTAGCCATAAATTACTTCCAATAAGGGAAGATCACTAGACTCCGGTACATGAAAAAAATGAGCTACAATTTTTCAAGTCAATGTTTATAACATGGACGAAACGTACTTCATGTTAACATTATGTTTATAACTTTTTAAAGGAAATATGAATTATTGAATAAAATAGTAGGCCTAATGGATTTTTTAAATTCTTAATATATATTTTTTATTTAAGCACTTATTTTTTAAATTTAACATATTTCACATATTAATGATTTAAAGAAAAACCCCGTTGAGTTATGACTAATAAACATGTCTACTATCACTCAATGTGATTTCAGCTAGGTGAAGCCACAGCTTATTATGCTATAATAGTTCCGTCAGGAATGAAATAACATGTTCGTTATGTACCGGATTGGACAAGATGGACCTCAATCATGGCCTCTACGATCACCGAATTCCGCGCCTCTAGATTTTCTGCGGGAATATGTGAAATAGTATGTTTTCCTGACAGAGCCTGTATCTATACATGACTCGAAACAACATTATCCAACACGTTTCACAGGTAACACTTTTAAAAGTGACAGAAGAATGTCCGGATCAAATAAGACTTGTAAAATAATGGAACACATTACGAACTTTTGCGGTAGTGCAGTGTATATTTGCACTGAAAACAGTAGGCCTAATTTTGCATACAAACCTAGCCATAATTACTTGAGGGTAATGCAATGTAATAATGCTGCGATGTACAGTATTCCATGGTACAAAGTGATTACTAAAATCCTGCGTTTGGTTACGTAAATCCTCCGAGTAACTCGCATCAGTATCGGTATGTATGGAGTATAGCGCTCCGTACACACTTTGATTCTGCTGTTCAGCGAACATGTCAAAATAAAACAAAGCTAATCGGTTGGAGAATTTTGTAGCGAGAACTTCATTAAGGAAACACTTAAAATGTTTGCAGTTACTCGTTGTAATATGTAGACTCGTAAAGCAAGTAGTCAATGTAAATAATATTGTTTACTACTGTGATTTATCGTATTATTGTAATTTCCACCGTTTATTTACTTATTTATTCATTTATTTACTTATTTACTTATTTATTTACTTATTTACTTATTTATTTATTTACTTATTTACTTATTTATTTATTTACTTATTTACTTATTTATTTATTTATTTACTTATTTATTTACTTATTTATTTATTTATTTACTTATTTATTTATTTGTTTGTTTATTTATTTATACATAGGCTTTGTCAAGTTACAACGTTCACGTGTAAAACAAGTTGCTAATCAGCTGAAAATTTTAATTTCTATTAGCACTGCAATAATTATAGTAGCTGATGTAAAATATGCTCGTGTATCAACGTCTATTCCTAAAGTAAACATATGGTGTGCTCATATTACAAAACCTAGCAAATCAATTGCTAATATTGGCGGATTAAATCAAATTTCGATTCGAAAATTCCTAACATATTCTTCAACATATATATATATATATATATATATATATATATATATATATATATATATATATATAAATTTGTTTTATTAGATTTATTGTTTATTTATTTTTATACTTATTTTAGTTCTTTTTTAAGGTTTATATTTATTCATAATACATTTCCGTAATCTGCCATTAGAGACTGTAATACGTGGAAACACAACTTACAAACGTTTCTAAATGAACAAAAGTTGAAACATCAAGGCCGAAATATATGTTATATATTTCAATATCAACTCATTTTTAATTGTGAATATTCAAATTTCAACCATTTCAATAAATTATCATATTATTTACTTCTAAACTAATGCTCACATTGATAAAATATAGCTATTTATTTTAAGAGACACAATTTAAATATTCAAGCTCTGTAAATAGGAGACAAATAATGAACATTGGTTTTTATCTTTTTGATGGAAAATATATTGTGAAACACAAAGGTAGGCCCGTCTGGAATCTAGATGTAGGCTACTTACTGTAAGAATAATCTTCTGTTGCCCATAAGGTGGTTGTAAATAAATATTTTGTTTGGTACTAATTCCACATGGCAGTGTAATTGGTACGTGAGTAGCATTCTCATTGTTCCGTGCCCATGCTGCCCTAGACCAATAAGCAGATGTAAACACACCAAACAGAGTGGGGGACAAGTCAGAGCTCTCCGTTCCAAGTTACGTAGTATGATCCATGTGCATCTAACTTTTATCGAAACGCAGGATTCTAGTGACTATGAAGAGATTAGGCAAAACAAATAAATAAAAAAACAAACAAGTAATTAATACTTTCTTTGTAACCAGCCATTTAAAATAATATTTTTTCTCCATTTGGCAATGACTTCTATGTCACAAGGTAGGGCCTACGTTAAGTTAATTTGTATTAAATTGCACTGATTCAGTTTGAATTTACGTTAACATTTACCTTCAATTTTATTATACATCTGGATGAGAATCATTGCAGTTGTTATGATAAAGCATCTCTTATTTTCTGATCTGCGTGAATTATATTCTGATATTCTCATTTTATGACGTCATTCAATTGCGTCAGAATTCATTACTTACTTCGATTTAAGAGTCAAAGTTGTACAACAGTGACACCAGACAAGACGCAGCTTTTGTGACACCATGTACGAATAAAATTATTACACTTGCTATTCCTCACTCCGGAATAGCGTGCTGTTTGTTGTTAGTTTCGGAGTTCATTTTACGCCAGATATCCTGACACACAGTGGCGAACGCAGCAATTAGTCTAGGAAGGGTCATTATTAAAATGGTTTACAATCTACATTATCGGTAGTGTATTTTAAATTTTGTATATTATTATCATTATTACCACCACCACCACCACCACCACCACCACCACCACCACTCTGTGTTACGGTACATTTATTTATACCGTAAAATGGGGCAAATAGGAACAGTTTTTAACGTTTATCATATATAAATCTAGTAATATTGGAAACTATGTTTATTTTTAAAATTTATTTCGAAACATAGGATATTAATGGACTGTTTTTTGCTCACTCTGCTTTCAAAGTGTTACAAGAACATTATACATTATTTATGTTCAAAGTGTGTCCCTATCCACCCCAAACTAGGGATTAATAGGGATAATGTTATAAAAATATTGTTTGTCCCTATTCAAACAAGTACTGGGGATAATATGGACATAAAATCCTTTTTAAAAATTCATCCTACCATTTCATGAACACGAAATCATTAATAGGCCTACCTACTTAAGGACATGTCTACCCCTCCTGATTGCTGATTCTTTCAAAATCTGTACTACATTAGATTGGTCAAATTCTGATATGTTCCCTATGTGGGGAACACGTATATGTTATAGTTCTTTGAATATTGTCTGAGAAATGTTCCCTCATAAGCTACACCTTTCTTTATCACCTTTACAACTGTCCCAATGAAGTGTTGTAGCGTTTCCTTAGAGCTGTTGATTGCAACTTTCATCCATTCTCCGATTTGGATATTTTGTGAAATGAGAACTGTTTCCCTGACAATAGTATCACTCTGATTCAAGTTTTCCTGTTTCACTAGCACTTTCATCAGGTTTCATTGGTTTCTTCTTTCAAATCATGTGTTCGAACACTCCTGCCCTCTAGGCCATTAAGTTTCCCCTTCCTTCCAGATTTGCTCTGTTGGTTACCATTCCCATATCTCTGCTCTTTCAGGAACTGTGTTAAGTTGCCATTGATGTCATCAGCTTCGTCTTCTCCATTTGGCAACATTTTTAAAATTTGATTTTCATTGAGAGGATAAATTCCAGCCTTTTTGAACCCTAAACGTATGTCAAAGAGGCTCATTGGATATTCCCACACTGAACATTTTAAAATGATTTTACAAGCTTTTGTTTAGCCTTCAATCCTTTTTTATGTTCAGGATTTAATTTGTTATTTCTCTGGAGTGCGGATTTTGAGACTCCATATCTCTCTGCTGCATTTCGAAAAGACATTCCTCCTTTTATAACATATAAACTGCCCTCCTAAATCAAAAGATCGTATCTGACATGGAGTAAAATAATTGTCAGGACAGAAAATTTTGTGTTTAGTTGTATGCCACCCACAAAAATAATGGTATTTTTTTGTGATTTAGTTTATTAATATAATACTTTTAGACAATTTAGCTATAGTAATACATTAACAAATTTCCACTTTTTTATGTGAGAAAGGTAGATACGGCTATTTGCTTTAATAATGTTTGAAAATTGTATTATGGAATAAGTCGTAAGTGAACTGACAGCTTTGAAAAAAAAAATATTGATATTAACAATGAACACAGAATTCCTGGTCAACTACGAAATTACAAAATGTAATAATTTTATTTACGAGTATTGTAACGAGTATTGTAACTAGCTAGCTAGCGAGTACAAATTAAAATTATAAAGCTAAAATGTTTCTAGCCACTAGCGTAAGAGCCAGGCTCGTGTACGGTGTGGTCTTAGCCCTGAAGTTTTTCTCTTTGTAGAACCTTTTGCTGTATGTATGTTTGAAAATATACCACTTTCTGTCCTTAGAAGTCAATGCCCAAAATGTATTATTAATTTGTATTTGTTTTTCTCTGCTAATATTCGAAGAACATTTTTTTTACAGTCATGTGAACAAGAAGCTTTAATAGAGTGTGGTTTTCTAATTCCAGTTTAGCTTCTTTTCTCTCTTGCAACGGTGTTTCAAATAATCTCCTTTACGGATCCCCCCCCCCTTTTGTAAGACTTACTATTTTCAGTTCTATTTGCAGTTGTTTCAGTTGTTTGAGCATTTTGTCAGAAGACACATTACTTATTGTCACTTTTTCATTGTCACTGTCACTAATTGAGGAATCTTCACTTTCTATAGGTTGATAGTCAGGATCAGTCTGATGGGAACCGCCAGTTTGTTGCTTTTTAGGTGATGCAGCTAGTTTAAGTTTTTCTCCCAGTGTTTATTAAGTGCAAGACTTAGGCCTACCATAAGTTTAACTCTTGACATAATGGTTTTAGCATCTTCACAGGTCCAGAACATTGCAGCAAAGAAGCGGTATTAATACCATTGTTGCGTCACAGTTAATGATTACTTTGTTCTTGTTAAACAGTCAGGTTGTCAGCTATTATTGATTTTAAAATGAAATCTACAGGTTAATTTCACTTACCTTATTTGGCTCCATATTCTGAACTGAATTTGTCTGCATTCTACCACATTTGTTTGAAGAAAACTAACACAGAATGAGAGTTTACAATGCCGGTACTAAAACATTGTTTAACAATGCTGCCATTAGAGGCACTAAAAAGGAAGAAAACACTGGAATTATGCAAAGAAACAATTGAATTCACTTTCAAATAAAGAATACATAATAAGACCAATCGACACTGTGCCTAAAGGAAATACTAAGTAAAAAAAGTCGTATGTACAATTATGAGAGCAGAAACTACTTTTATCCTTAGTTTATGTAAGATACGACTTCTAACTCTGGTATAGGTATACTTGAATGTAGTTACGTCAAACTATTTAGGCGAAAAAACGTAATTTAGAAAGTAGATATGGCCTTATGCTCTTATACAGAGTTGTGTTATCATGTCTACATTCCAAAACAGCTGTCACCTCAAAATACATGAAAACTGCAGATACGACCTTCTGCTTTAGCATGGCAGTAAAGCTTTTTTCAATACATCCTGCGAGGCAAGCTTGTGGCATTTTTCTCTTGGATTACTTTTGTATTGTATGCCCATGGTGCCCCTATTCACTCCAAGAAAACAAACCTGTTGTTCAAAAGATAATATTAACTTATTATTAACTTTTAATCATATTTCTTTAATTCACCTAGGCTCAAAAACAGCTATATAATTAACTGATTATGGTTTCAGCTATATTTAAGAAATAAGAATTAATTAGCTGTAGAAGTTTCCCACAATATATTCCATACTTTGAAAAACAGCAGATGTAACTCAGCATGCCTGCCAGTAGCAAATACATCGAAATTCGAAATAATCGACAGGCATACAACTTAAGAAACAATCCCCGGATCAGGAATGGCAACTGTTATATGTTTACCACATATTTTGTAGTAATTATCGTCCGAAATAACTTTTTCCCCACAAAGCTGTCCCAGTTCACCCCATTTTACAATATTATATATTATATATTAAACATACGAAATGTCAAATGCACAAAACGTTAAACGGGAGTTTCAAAATAAAGTCAGAACTCAAACTAACGAACGGCGGAACACCGCTCTTAAAATGAGTTTAAAATCGACAATGCACAATATTGTAAAGCAACCTTTTTAATATGTTTCATAACAAGTTAAATTTCATACTGTCTGCTTCATTTTATTATAAGATCGGTACAAGGCAGTAGGCCTCTATAATAAAGATAGCATTTTTATAATTCGAACGTGCCCCAGCACAAAGCACAGGAATTATATTTAAGGAGGGGTAGGAGAACTATGATTTATGTCGATGTAGATTTTGTTACTCTGACAATGTAACATTAGAGAATGGAAAACGATTACGGATAAAAGAAGTAATCAGTTCTATATATATATATATATATATATATATATATATATATATATATATACACACACACACACATACTTCTAGTCTGAATTATCTGCTATATACAGAGAGTTTCAAAAATACGGGGCATAATTTCAGGTATGTATTTCCCACATGTAGACAATCAAAACAGTTTATTACAACATGTGTCCGGAAATGCTTCATTTCCGAGTTATGGCCTTCACAACATTGAAATTCACCGGAACGTTTTTCTTTCCGCAGGTCGTTGTCATTACAGAAGATGTTCAAAATGTCCACCTCCTGCTTGAATACAGACCTCACATCGATGTCTCATTGACCTGCGAACACGATCCCAAACTCCAGGAGTATTGCGTATGTCCTCAGAACATGCCACAATTCGATTCCGAAGGGATTCCAAATCAGGCACCGGAGACGAATAAACCAATAATTTTAAATGGCCCCACAAGTAGAAATCGAGAGGGTTCAGATCAGGTGAGCGTGGAGGCCAAGCAATTGGGCCACCTCTACCTCGATCAGGAAACCTTCGATCCAAGTACCGGCGAGCCGTACGACTGAAGTGTGCAGGAGCGCCATCATGCAAGAAGTGAATGTGTTGACGAATGATCAGTGGAGTGTCTTCTAAAAGATGAGGTATGGTGTTTTCCAGGAAGTTTGTGTACGCATGTCCCGCAAGTCTGTTTACAAGTATATGGGGTACAACTAATCAGTCACCAATGATACCGGCCCACATGTTCAGGGAGAACCGCACCCGGTGATGAGATGGAACAGTTGCACGTGGGTTTTCATACGCCCATACATGCTGATTGTGGAAATTTGTTATGCCATCTCGTGTGAACTGTGCTTCATCTGTAAATAATACTAAGGCAGGAAAGTTCGGATTTACACCACACTGCTGCAAGAACCACTGACAGAACCTAATTCGTGCAGGGTAATCTGCTGGTGACAGGGCCTGTACACGTTGCAAATGATAAGGATACAATTGATACTCTTTCAACAGTCTCCAGACAGTCGTATGAGGAACATTGACTTGCAACGCTACCCTTCGTGTGCTGATAGAAGGAGTCATGTTCACAGCCTCCAGAATCTCCTCCTGTACTTCTGGAGTTTTAGATCTTGGTCGTCCTCTTCCCAAACCAGGAGAGTTAAATTTTCCATACTCGCACAGAAGGTAATGGAGACGTACAAATGTCTTCCTCTCCTGGTACAAACGACGAGCCAGCGCAGCATTGCCGTCCGCCTTACCGTACATGAAGTGTATCTCTGCCAGCTCTTGATTTGAATACATGTCGCACAGTCTAACGCCTACACAACACTGAATGTAACCTTCGCCTCGGAATGAACTGTCAGAGTGCCCTCTTAATGTCTCCTTTGACGGCAACGACCTGCGGAAAGAAAAACGTTCCGGTGAACTCTGAAATGAAGCATTTCCGGACACATGTTGTAATGAACTATTTTGATTGTCTACATGTGGGAAATACATACCTGAAATTATGCACCGTATTTTTAAACACCCTGTATATAATTTATTTATATATTTATTTGTCTGATAGCTTCTATGAGGAATTAGAACACACTTTTGATCAGTTATCTAGATATCATATCAAAATTTTACTGGGGGATTTTATGTTAAAGTGGGACGGGAGAATATTTTTAAACCGATTATATTGGGAAAGAGAGCCTATACGTAACTAATAATGATAATGGAATTAGGTTAGTCAACTTTGCAACATCAAAAATTTAATCGTCAAAAGTACAACATTCCCCCTTAAGGATATATATAAATATACTTATGATTAGGGATAGAAGGAAGTGCTTGATGCCGATTTCGAAAAGTTGTAAGAAACTCAAAGCGCGATAGCAGATAATTAATAGCAGAAGTATGCATGATTCTAATTAGAAGAGGCAGTGAATATTCTTCGTTCCTTCAGACATACCCATGAAAGTAACTGGAGGAAAGGCGTTATATGGTCAAATTTACAAGTATTGCAGATTAATCGTAGGCACACATTATGAAGACGTTGTAGTCTCTCACCTAAGAATGAACTTACATTAATTAACAAGGAATTTCAATAATCAAAATGGGGCATTACAAGCGTCTGAATAATATTCATTTTTAGACTAAGTGATAGAAATTATTTCATATGAAACAAGGAGTGATGTACAGAAAATATTTTTTGGAAGTGTGTTTTACCTGAATGTTCCAATTAAGATCGCTATCCATAAAAATGCCAAGGGTTTTTAACTGTTTCACTGAATTTAACAATAATCCCATTTTATATTATATGACATTGTGGTCTAGTACTACTATCAAGAGTGCTACGTAGACGATTATGTCCCATTACGATTGCTTGCGATTTAGCTGGATTTAACCTTAATCCAAATTTGTGTGTCCACAGTAAAACCGAATTCAAGTCTCTGTTTATTATATTTACTGCGTCTCTAGTCTCCTTAGTATGAAAATGCAAATAAATTTTCAAATCGTCAGCATGCATACTGCAGTGCTTATCATTTTAGTCATGTCATTAATATAGATCATGAAGAGTAAAGGTCCGAGCACCGATCCTTGTTGAATTCCAGACTTCACAACACGCCATTTCGAAGAATAATCGCTTGCAATGACACATTGTCGACGTTCGCGAAGATAGGATCCAAACCAAGTAACGGGAGTTTCACAAAGATTCAGAAGTCTTAATTTACATAATAGAAGATCCGTGTCTACTGTATCAAATGCCTGTCATTAAAAAAAAAAGTTCAAGGGGGTTCAAACCCGATAATCCCCTTTGCGTACGCCCAACTGACACATTTTTCTTAAAAAACCGGAGATATTGCCTTAAAATGGATCACCACTTACTCCTTTCAAATATTTCCTTTTCGACAATCCAGTCATGCATCTCTTCACATTGAATAATCATTCAGCTTGTCTACTGTTTTGCCAAACACCCCTCGGATCAGTACCCAAACACGATACCGCATTAGCTACGTCGGTAGATATAAATTCGAAAACAGTACTGATAGTACTTATTTTAATGGTTATTTAAGACGCTTTATCAACTGCTATAATTACACTGATCAATAATGATTTTGTTAAATATACAATTTCTGCACTTTCTTATATAATGTCACCTGCTGATTCCAAAATGCAGTCAGAATTTTTCTACCACCCACCATTTCTTGTCATTTCAGAAAAATTGATTTATTTTTAATGCTATATGCAGTCCTTAACGTGCTAATGTAAAGAAAATATTTCATTTTATTGCTTCAAGAATAGAAATATAACTTTAGATTACTGTTTCCTGTGAAGTCAAATTTCATAAAAATGAATTTTATTCTTCATAAAACTTCGAGAGTTAGTATTAATTCTCAGTTGAGTTAGAACTTACATCATGAAACAAGTTTCATAACCCGTATTTTCTTTGTCCTAATTTTATGCGTGGTAAAAGTATCTTATAAAGTGAAACATGCCTCAAAATACTGTGTAAATCACAAACAATTTTCTTATGTTTGTGGTTAATTAACTTTGAAAGCATAAAGGTGAATTTTATTACACTATTTAAAAAGCTTACGAGTGTTCTTTTGATTGCAAAATAGATGAGAACAGGAACTGAGCCCCTGAAATCTTTTGTGCTCATGTAATTATTCTCTTAACCTAACTGGTTGGCTAAAAGGATCGCGTCATATGCCTTTTCCAGTTCCAATGATATCCCGGGAACCTAAGTATCATTCAACAGACTGTTACATTCTAGAAACCACAGATCAGAAGATTACAAAGAACTTGTCAGCGAGCTGATTCACAACTATAACGTGATGAGGTGTCATGTCGTCGGTCCAATGCCAAAATCACGAATATGCAAAATTTCGCATTTTCACCTAAGTGCACTTTCTGAGTCTGTGTGGTGTGTAGATTCTTCTACCAAAGTCACATAGGGGAGAGTTGGATAAAAAAGGATAGTATGATAAAACGGGATACCGACTTATTTCGTTGGAAAGTGCTGCAAGTTACCGAATGATGCGAGGACTTTGTTCTTAGACTAGAAGGGGACCATTTTGCAATGCTCACATGCAGAACGAACACGTTAATTTTTGTTGTGTAGAGAAAAGTTTAAAATCAGCTGCTTAACTAAATTGTTTCGATTGATTTTAATTGGCACATTCTGGGATTAAATTCGCAGAGTTGAAGAGGTAAGTCTCTTATATAAATAAAACATTAGTAGTCTTTAATTCTTTGTAAAGAAAACCGCTGTAGCTTTTACCGTTTTCTTGTGACGCCATGTTTTTCTTTACAACTCCTAGTCGGACAAAACAGGATACCCTATGGTTTGGCAAAACGGGATAGTATCCCGTTTTACCCAACTTGCATTGCATATGTGGGATTTCACTTTAAATTCTGAATTGAATATGTTCTCGCTATGACAATCAACAATGACAGTGGTTAGGAAGAAGAGGATGAAGATAACGACGAATTCTCTAATTCAAAACCTGAAGAGGGATGATGAAATAAATGTATTCAATGCCAAGAATGGGCTCATCAGGCGTGCAGTAGTATAGAATCGGAAGACTGCGAATAATTCTACTGTAGCTTTTGTAAATGAAAAATTCTGCATTAGGACTATGAATCAATGTCAACAAACAGGATAGGCCTTACATATAATAATTTGATATTCTTCATTTAAGCCCACATACATATTTTAGTACTACTAATACATCAAAAAAAAGTTTTGCATCACCTATAGAAGTGATATTTACACTCCACATCAAGAAATATCCATAAAACATTTGAAAGCTATCCTTTTAACTGTCTGAAAAACGTAAACAATGTTGAGAAACAGTAAAAGTCTATCCTAGAAACCGACTGAAAAAGTAAACAGATGTAAACAGAAGTGCAAGAAATCTCATCTCTCAGCGAATAACACAGGGTAAAACAGTTTTAATTCATTCTAAAGAGATTGAACAATAGCAAGGCGGTCAATTATGAACTTTAACCGTGCGAGGATCGTTTCTCTATGTGAGGAAGGACTGTCTTCAAGGGAAGTAGCGAGCTGCTTAGGATTGAACCAGAGTGATGTGGTACGAACCTGGAATCGCTCCCGAAACCCAGGTATTGTCGACGACATGTCTCGTAGTGGTCGTCCACGTGCAACAACAGAATGTGATGACCGATATCTGCGAATTACTGCCACGAGAAACGCTGAGAATACTGCTGGCATGATTAACAATGACTTTCAAACTGCGACAGGGAGATGCGTATCCAATCAAACTGTACGAAACCGATTACATGATAGCAGACTGCACTCCAGATGTCCATGGCGAGGCCCAACTCTTACACCTAGGCACCATGGATAACGTTACACCTGGGCAAGAAATCATCACCAATGGACTGTACAAAACTGGCAGAAAGTTCTATTCACGGACGAATACCGAATATGCCTTGTGCCAGATAATCATCGACAACGTGTTTGGAGAGAATCAGGTAATACTGCACGACTCAGACACCCCTACAATCAAATGCAGTAAGGTAGAGGGTCAGTGATGTTTTGGGATGGTATTATGTGGGGTCGCGGACAAAATTGGTGTCGATCGAAGGAATGCTGAAGGCTCCACAGTATAGGGACAACATTCTTCAAGCCACAGTAGCACCGTTTAATCAGCACTTCGCAAAAGGTTTCATGTTTATGGACGATAATTCCAGAATCCATCGTGCGGCTGTTATCAATGTCTTTCATAATCGTGAAGGAATTGCCAGGTTTGAATGGCCCGCATGTTCTCCAGACATGAATCCAATTGAGCATGTCTGGGTTCAACTAAAGAGAGCCATTCTTGCGCGCCCTGACCCCTCACGCAATCTCGAAGACCTATGCAGAGTTGCTGTTGAAGAATGGGACAGAATGGATCAACAGTTGATAAATGTGGTGTTAGACAGTATGCCACGAAGAATCCAAGCATTATCAATGCAAGAGGAAGCACTACTCTCTATTGAAGTACTCCAGCCAATACTCAATTTCCATTCGGCCACCCACACCATTACTATGATTTTATCAACAACTGTTAAAAATAAAATTTATTTTTAACAGTTTTTATTTTATTTTATTTTTAATACATTTTCATTCCTTAGCTTTCCTTCTTTTTATCTTTTATTGAAGGTCTGGTTGACAGGTGATGCAAAACACTTTTTGGTGTGTTTATTATGCATTATAATAAAAACACACATATTTTTTCAGTTCCTTAACAATATTTTCTTTATTTTAAATAAGTATGCTGTTTTACCCAACTAGTCGGCCAAAACGGGATACTTGCGCACTTTCCAAGAAAATTGTTTTCCCAGTTTAGCTATATCATTAGAAGTGAAAATCAAAATGTATTATGAAAGTACATAGAATAGTGAATTCATCAGTAAAAATTGAATTGTTTCCTATCACTTCAACAGGAAATATACAAGATTCCGTGTTAAGTATCCCGTTTTGACCAACTCTCCCCTAAGTGAATGATCATTCAATTCTGAGTTATTCACAATTCTTAAAACACTTATGTACTTCCAGATCAGAAAGTACAATGCCAAAACAGCGAATGTGGCACATTCGTGGTTTTAGCACTGGACACAATACGAAACTAGTAGGGCAGTAATAACGAATGTGCTACATTCGTGATTTTGGCATTGGATTTGTAACAATGGAGCACATTCATTCATATATTTTTACATTTTATTAACATCAGCAGTAATGTGTGTAATGCTATGTTGATCCCGTAATTAAATTTAAATTATAGTTTATTTAACGACGCTAGCAACTGCAGAGGTTATATCAGCGTCGCCGGAGTGCCGGAATTTTGTCCCGCAGGAGTTCTTTTACATGCCAGTAAATCTACTTACATGAGCCTGTCGCATTTAAACACACTTAAATGTCATCGACTCGGCCGGGATCGAACCCGCAACCTCGAGCATAGAAGGCCAGCGCTATATCAACTACGCTACCGAGGGCGACTCCCGTAATTATGTCATTAGAATTGTTTCATGTATTTTCAACAAATATTTCATTATTTTTTACATATTAGTACAAGTCGTTTGGGCAGTATGGCTCAAGATGGACTGAAATAGAGGTGCAAAATATTTGATTTAGACCTTCGTCGGTTAGGCAAGTTATCAATGACTACAATGTTATTCGTCTCTTCTTAAAAAATACATACATGCCGATTATAATCTTCACATGGAAAAAGGAAATCTGCACGAGAAACTAGGGATGAAGACAAATTATCTTGTCGAGATCTGAAATATTGTTCTTCAATTTTGAACTACAATCAGTCTTAAATAGTACACCAAAGAGGCAGGCGAGTCCAATATTTTACCTCCACAAATCGGCTGTTTGTAATCTGGGGACATACAATTTGGAAATCAGGATGCCCAAGTATTATACAGGGTGTTAAAAAAGTATCCAATATTTTACGTGGTGATAGTATGCATCAAAACAAGAAAAAAGTCTAATAAACATGGGTCCTACAACACATACTTTCTGAGATTTGAACACTTGTTCATAGGAGGTGCTCAATGTGACGTCCATTTATGGCAATGTATTTTTTTGCCCTAGAATACTGCAGGCTACCAGATAACCATACCGTAGTTGACACCCCTGGCATGGAATACTGATACATCACAAGAAATACTGAAGAAAAGTTTGGTTGCGGATGAGCAGGGTTCAGCAGAAATAGTGTTGTGAATTTTCGTAATCAGCATGTGTGGGCTGATAAAAATTCCCATGCACTTGAAGAAATAAAGCATCAGCACCGATTCTCAATCAACGTATGGGCAGGCGTTATTGGCGATAGATTAAGGGCCATACGTGCTACCACAGAGATTAACTGGGGCTCGTTATCAGGACTTTCTTATTAACGTATTGCTTCCTTGCTGGAGTATGTGCCATGTCAGTAAAGACTACAGATGTGGTTCATGCATGATGGCACACCAGCACATTTTTCCGCAATGAGCGTGAACACCTAACGCTGAAATTTCAGGACCGCTGTATTGATTGGGGAGGCTCCACACCTTGGCCTGCTCGTTTCTCAAATCTAAATCCCCTAGACTTTCGGTTATCAAGAACAACCTGTTCAATTTCAAAGAGTGCGTGATTCCTTACGCCGAAAGGCAAGAAATGCATTGCCATGAATGGACATCACGTTGAGCACCTCCTATGAACAAGTGTTCAGATCTCAGAAAGTATGTGTTGTAGGACCCATGTTTATTAGACATGTTTTTCTTGTTTTGATGCATACTAGCACCTCCTAAAATATTGGATACTTTTTTAACACCCTGTATCTGGGATGAGACTCAATGTAAAAGCGGGACAGTAGACATCTCTCTCCATGTTCGTAACTACCGGTAGGCCTATGTGACGTCTTATCTTATCATGAATGCAGTCTTCATGATGTCAGATATTTATGGGAGACAACAAAATAACACTATTTTCATTGGTATGTGAATTTCTTTTCCTGAACTAGCACCTTTCTTTACAAACCAAAAATCACGGATTTTTTTTTTCAGATGGATATATCGAAATTGAATGTGATTCTATACATTCCAAGAGAGAGACGAAATCAAAACATGTTTCAATTTAGTCCTAAAGGATGGGAAAACTGATTTGTACTATCCCAAACAAACCTTCGCCGTTTCTTGTGAAAACTATGCTTCATGATGACTTTGACGGCTTCAAGTCATTTTCATAAGAAAAAAAGCATTCCATGAAGAAGTGTTTGTTGGTTGCAATGTCTAAGAACAGGACCAAGACAAATATTTTTTAAAGCTAATTCCAAATCTGATTTCCGTCAAGTCAATCTGAAGAGACTACGAGGCAGACCAAGTGAGGGTCCACTCCCAAAAGTCTACATACAGCACAGATTTGTCCGTTGCTGAAGTCAAGTTCCAGGACCTCAAAGTAATGTGTGAGGATCTTGCCCACACCGAGGGAGTACCATAGATCTTACAAGTCATTGAAATACGATATAAATATTCGTGATGACTTGCCTGAGCCTTACGCTAGTGAGGACTCTAAGAATGAATAGTGACTCTGTTCTTTCATAGTTCTCAATATTTTCAACACTATGATTTTTTTTTTGACTTACATGAAGAATATTATCTTGTTTAATAAAAATGTATCTTTTCTTGGACAAAATAATATTTGTTCCAGTGTATGTACAAATAAAAGAATTTTTTAGAAAGTAAGAATGAAGACAAAAATTTCTAAAAATTCATTTCATAATAATACATATATCATCCTATTATTTTTAAAATACTTGAAAACCGTTAATTTCACAATTAGTTTACAAAGTCTGCAAACAGAACTATAAACATTCTTAAATCCTGGCATGTCAAGAAAAAACTAATGTGAACAATTATTTAAAATTTCCTTAAAGTATGAAACAAAGGAGGTAATTTGTATGCCCTAAGAAATAGCATAACTAGTTACACATTTTGGCAATGAAAACATGAACTTAACTATAAAGCCTGATTTTTCCAAGCAGTTTGAATATTAAAATGCATTTATCTCTAAAGTAAGATTTTGCACATTCGTGGTTTTGGCATTGGACCGACGATGTATCTCTCAAAATAACTTCTTCGAGTCTCATCTTTTCTGTCCTCAAAACCTTCGGATAGTGAGCGACGAACATGGGGAGCGTTTTCATCAGGATTTTTCTAAAACGGTAAGGCACTATAAGGAAAAATGAAGCCCAAATATTGTCACACTACTACTGGACACTCAAACGAGATGTGTCTCAAGGGAAGTGTAGCCTAAAATCTATTTCACAAGCATTTTAGGTAAATAAATATGATTTTAAGTACAATGTTACAAGATGTCAATAGTAGAATCGTCTGAAGTACATTTCACATAATTACTCAAAAGCACTAGATGATAGAACAATTTTGAAAACAGATCTGAAATCACCCTTTCTTTATCTTTTAACAAAAAGACCAGTGTTATGTTACGTCTTAGTGATTGAAGGTGATGGCGTTAGCGAGATGAGTTCAGGGTCCAGTGCCGAAAGTTACCCAGCATTTGCTATTATTGGATTGAAGAAAACCCCCAGAAAGAATCTCAACTACGTAAGTTATCCCAAACAGAATTTTAACCCGGGTTCGCTAGCTTCATGTCCAGACATGTTAACTGTTACTCCACAGTAATAGTACTAGACTGTGATAATAGGCAGAAAAGAATGGAGAGGCTAAATTCTAGAGGCTAAGTCTAGATAAAAGGTTGCATGCCATTAATACTGTATTTAGATAAATAAAGATTTTCGTAATAAAATAGGATAACAAAAAGAAAACAGAGCAAGAAACAAGAAAGGAAAAGAGAAGAAATGTCCAAGAGAGGAAGAAAACGGAAGAGAAAGAAAATCCGTCTTTCTTTATATTTTGTTATAACCAAGTCTGGAATGGAACACTACTGTTGTATTTGAATAGCTTGGCCGGTGTTATGCGCGAACATTTGAGCAGGGATAATATTGTGGAGTGAGTCAGTTTCTCAGCAGATTCAGTGGGATAGGAGCGGTAAGGAGGGGAACTGCAAAATGATGACGTAAGTTACAGCTATATTGAAAAACATTGGTGACGTACCTGCATTCCATGGATGATCACAGTTTTTCCACTGACTGCTATTCAAACACTCGTACTTAACACAATATGCAATCTTCTCTTTTCCCTCTTCCACTAACAATAAAATACAATACAATGTTTTTATTCGTTGCATTACGGTACAATTTTTTTCAATAGGCTAGTTAGTATTCTATGCACTTGCACGAAGAAAAGAAATGAACTCTACACTCTCACAGAGACTAACTCATACTTATTTTTTCCTTATCAGTATCAAATGGACTTGCCTGGTATATTACGCATAATATTATGACAGCCAAGCTATCTAAACACAGTAGTATGCATATTAGGTTAATACATAATATTTTTCACTCATAGAATCGAGAGAAAAATCGACCTGATTGGCGAGTTGGTATAGCGCTGGCCTTCTATGGTCAAGGTTGCGGGTTCGATCCCGGGCTAGGTCGATGGCATTTAAGTGTGCGACAGGCTCATGTCAGTAGATTTACTGGCATGTAAACGAACTCGTTAAATAAAACATAACATTTAACATTTTTGAGAGAAAACTACTAAATTATGTTTATGAAACACATGATTGAGAGACAACTAAGTTTATTAGACTAATTCATTACGTGCTTAGTAAACAGATAATCGAGAGAAAACTGAATTTGGTACGGGATTCACGTACGTTATGTACATGTACATATGTCAATTAATTTCAATTAGCTACAAGTTAATGAATACAATGACCCTACTTCACACACAATTTATTGTAGTAAACAGGCCATTAGATGTTTCAACATTGTTAGTTTTTCTACGGTTTATTGCAACAATTCATAGGGGAAGCCCTATTGTAGAGACTACCGTGGAAGGCAACTTGCTTAAGTACTCTACTCAGAGCAGAGCGTGAGGAGAGATAAGAACCAGCTACTACGTCAATAGAAACGATTTCCGCACCTCAGGTCATTTGTATTACGTCCACTCCATTCAATTACGAGAGCCGTCTAAAGTGCTTCATTTGACTAAAGAGATTTTACTTTAAGGAGACTCAGTAATTACATCCAAGTACTTTTAGGAGCTCGAGGTATCAATTTAGATAAGATGACAACTGAAAAGATAGTGGAATCAAATTGACCTTCCATGTTCAATGGGCACAGTAAGCCACAATCTCCTCTGTCATAAAGCATTACGTGGATTATACAAGTTTACGACTGCAATAACTAGCCCTAGTAGGATGTAATATAAACGTACTCACTATTTGATACAGTATATCACGATAAAAACGTACATAAAATTACACAAAATTGTTTCACCGTACCTCCGAGTTAGATAATACATAGGTAATAAAATGTACTGTGATGTTGCCATAGCTAGTGCAAATGAATGACGACTATTCAACGACAGATAGTAAATCATGTCATAATTGCGTTCCTCAGGCCGGATATTTGCAAACAAATCAGTTACGGCAATGAAACTGCATGTTATAAAAGGATTTTACTTCTATTTACAGTGTATAAGATGAAATGAAAAGTTAAAGTAAATAATGATACAGTATGTGTTATTTTCGTGGAAAGTGTGTTTTTACTTGGAATAGCAATGTATGTACCTAGCCCTACAACATAACAGGAATAAAAGTCTTGATTCGTTCCTTTATTGTTTTATTATCCCTTCATAGACCATAGATGGCAGAACGTGTATGAACCAATAGCTTCAACGTACCCTTATGTTCAGATATGATCGGAAAATGTAAACAGATAACTTTCTCTCCAAGCCTGCTATTTGAGACAGAACACATCCACTTTCAGTGTTGCCAGGTCTCCGGAAATTTCCGGAGATCTTCGGAATATTTTAACTTCCCGGAAAAATAGGAAATAAATTTGTAATCTCCGGATTTTTTTATGTAGGAAATTATTTATTAATTTACTTATTTACTTATTTACTTATTTACTTATTTACTTATTTACTTATTTACTTATTTACTTATTTACTTATTTATTTATTTATTTATTTATTTATTTATTTATTTATTTATTTATTTATTTATTTATTTATTTATTTATTTATTTATTTATTTATTTATTTATTTATTTATTTTTTAGAAAAACCAATCTCTGGCATACATTAAAACTGGTAGGTGAACATTATATAGTTAAAGTTTTGTTAATATTTTGTAACTTGACTACTAATGCTTCCCTAAATATAAAATATGTTACGCATAAAAACGAACATAATCTGGTCTGCAGAAACATCTACGAGAGGAAGGTGGTGACTACTAATCAAATTGGTGAGTAGAAAAATTAAAGTAGAAATCTTTTTATTATAGGATCATGTATTGTAATAGTTAAAAGGTTATAATAACATTTCATCTGATTTTCGAAAGTGCCTCCGGAAATTGTGGACAAATCTCAGGATTTTTTCATTACCACCTCCGGAAATATTTTTCCAAGATTTGACAACACTGTCCACTTTTATTGTGATGAGCAGAGCTAGGAAGTTCGTACCAAAACAGTACATTTCAGTTGAGTACAGTAAGAAGTATAGATATCACCCGCGCCTCGCCTTCCTGCCGATCGCTACAGATGATATACAGTATGTAGTGGCATTCTATAATTCTGTGTAGAGTCGTGAATAGTCTGAAGAATATTGTTAATTTATATTAATATTTTAGGTTCTGAACAAAGTGAGTTATTCTGTTATTATTCTATTATTTCCGTAATGTGAAAATAATGCACGATTCCAAAAAAGTAAACTCATCTGTTATTAAATAATTATGCAAACAGGAGTGTGTAACACGTTTATTTTTTCTCGATTATTCTCCGTTAAATGTTGACGTCTCGTGCTGCTATGCATTCAGTTGCGTTACAGTCCAAGTTCAACATCGGAATTACGATACGAACTTCCTAACTGCCATTACAATAGAAACTAAAAATTTTCTTGAAAACAATTATGAGTTTAATATTAGGCCTACGTCCCACATACGAGTAACACTATTAGATTCACAAAGTAGTTGTTCACCTGATGATATTAATATATACTGTACCATATTTTAGATTTGCTCCAGTAACGTCCTGTGACGCAGAACGAATATTTTCAGAGTTCAAATATATATTTTTTTTCTGAATCTAAAAGGCGTATTTCCATTGATAAAATCAAAATGTTCATTGTATTTGCTATAATGAGGCTAGTATCATAAATATATATTTTATATGTTATTTTTATATGTATGGGTACATTATTAGGTTGGAAGTTACGAACTTTATAATTGTAAATAATTTCGGAATATGTATTATATGTCTTTCTCGTGTTAAATTCTATCGTACCTGGTTAACATCTTTCGGTCTGTTATTGGTCTTGTAATCAAGATGTATACAAATAATTGAAGTACGCCCCCGAACAACGCTGTATAGCACATTTTTTAAGATTTTGAGTTTTTAATGGGACATGGATGTATAGCACACCCTACACATGGAAAACACACTGGAATGTCGAATATCCATCCCCAAGTGGCGGTAATAGTCAGACATTTGAACCACTTCAGTGGAACAATGATGTATAGCAAACAAGATGGCGGACGCAGGCAGTATGCATGTTTCACCAAGCGATCTAAAACGTCTCAATATGTCGAGAAAACGCAAAATTAACATGATATGAAATGATATCAAACGGAAGAAGCTACGGGACTCTGGAAAGCCATACATAAGCGGGAAAAGCAAAGAAGTGCCTGGAAAAACCCTTCCAAATAATATGAGTGGAACAACGCTGTATAGTGTTATTCTTACTGCAGTACACAAAATTTTCGGTCGCCTGATTGAGTAGTTTGTGTACCATTGTTCCAACCATCCAACACAACACAAACAAGCTGCATTCCGAACAATGGTACACAGACTACTCAACATACCAATGAACCAACATAACTACAAAGAAGAGCTAAACACAATCAAATACATAGCACAAGAAAACGGACACAACCCCAAATAATAAGAAAAACAAAACATAATCACAAAAAACATAAGAATACAACACGAACACAAGAACACAAAAAATACATCACACTAACATACGAAAACAAAAACACACACAAAATAGCAACCTCATTCAAGAAATTAAATTACAACATCGCATACAGAACAAATAATACTCTACAAAAACATCTCAAAACACAAACAACACAAACAAACAAATACAACCACGCAGGCGTATACAAACTCAAATGGAAAATCTGCAACAACTTCTAAATAGGACAGACAGGCAGATCATTTCAAACACGTTACAAAGAACACATCACAGCCATAACAAAATTACAAAAAACTTCCACATATCCAGAACACATCACAAATGCTAACCACACCAACAGAGACATTAACAAAGACATGGAAACTCTATTCTGGAAGTGATAGCCTATAGTGCTAAAAAGTTGTGTAGGCCTAATGAAGATGTAAAAAGTGATTACGGTATTTACAAGCTACAGAACCTTAAAGTGTTATATGCATTATGTTATTTTGTGCCTTTTCTTTGTTTTCAATGTTCATAAGATCACAAATTCATGTCTTATTAGTAAGTGTTCATCAATAGAAAACACACAGCATTGTTCACTAAGTAATATACATCGTTGTTCCACTGATATTCCTTATAAAACTACTTCAATTTTGAAACATTCAGTAGTAGACAGCTGATTCAGTGTTCATATGTATTGTTATGTTGTAATGTGTCTGTTTCCTTGATATACGGATTAAATTATTGTTTATTTTTATGATAATATTGTTTTATGTGTCTACTGTAAAAATTGGAAAATGTTCTATACAGCGTTGTTCGGGGGCGTACTTCACTTGTTTTTTTTATTATTATTTTCTTGTTCTAAGGCTGTGGAAGATTGGAGCACATGTTTGGTTACCACACGGCTATACACGTTAATCGTTCTGCTTCACTGACACCGAGAGACGCTCTATAACTTTTCACTCGGTAAAGATATAGTCCAAACTCACACAACTTAACAGTTTTGGTACCAACTTCCTAGCTCTACTGATAACTAAACACGACAAAGCCAGTGGCAGACAGCAGGAAAGGAGCTAATCATTGCGTATTACCTCTTCAAGCAGTAACTCAAGTGATCTGTTTATATTTTCTGGCCATTTCTGAGCATCAAGGTACATTATTACTCAATCTCTAGGAAAGTATGAGAAAGGTACTTTCATCCCTATTTATTTTAAGTCTCCATTAATTACTATATCACACTCGCTTAAAATGCAAATGATTATGAGAATACAATAATAATAATAATAATTATAATAATAATAATAATAATAATAACAATAATAGTAATCTTTAAAAAATTTGGCCTCTTTTCTTTCTATTCCGCTCGTCTCCGCTGTAGGAAGTAGGACCAAAATTATACATCTATTAGCCGTGCACTTGTTAGAAATAAATAAAAAGTAATTATATAATTAAAATAGGACCAAAATTATACATCTATTAGCCATGCACTTGTTAGAAGTAAATAAAAAGTAATTATATAATTAAAATAGGACATTTGGTCCAGGGAACATTCGTAAATTGTTTAATTTGTTACATCATTGAAATTGTATTGGAATAATTAAAATACGATTATTTTGGTCCAGAGAGCACTCAATTGGTGCAAGGATAATTCCTTTAATATGTTTCTTAGTTGTTGCTATATGCAAATAATTAAAATAGGATCATTTGATTCAGGGAACATGCGTTTTTGTACCAAGCATAATTGATTTAATATTTTTCTAAATTAGTCCTGAATGCATCTTTTAATTGTGTACGAAGATAATTTTTTATGTTGGCTTCACTGTGCATCTTTTTCTTTGTTAAGTTTATTTATACATGCTTTAACATATGTCGTCATCTCGCATGTTTAAAATATGTGGGTATATCAGTAGGCCGTTTTTATTCTTGTCGAGTTCCTAGTTCTATTGTGTGTTCCAGATGGCTTCTGTTTATGTAACTGATTATAGATTTTGATTAATGTTTATCGTATTCGTAATTGAGGCGGTGATAAATCATGGCATGAAAATTTCCAAACTGGCATTTTTCTTTATGACTAAGGGAAACCATGAAAAACTCTAGTCAGATCGTTCGGCCACAGAGTTTGAACTCGTAACATCTCGAATGGGAGTCTCAAACTCTACTATCTGATATTATTTCAATGTACCGAAGTACATATGATATTTCCATGCAGATATTCTGCGTCATCATACGATGGAAGAGTAATGGAACGGAGAAAAATTCTCTCCGGCGCCGGGATTTGAACCCGGGTTTTCAGCTCTACGTGCTGATGCTTTATCCACTAAGCCACACCGGATACAACCCCGACGCCGAACAGAATCGTCTCTGATTGAGTTCCAACTCTTGGGTTCCCTCTAGTGGCCGCCCTTTGCACTACGTCATAGATGTCTATGAACTTCGGTCCGATGTTCATAGACATCTATGACGTAGTGCAAAGGGCGGCCACTAGAGGGAACCCAAGAGTTGGAACTCAATCAGAGACGATTCTGTTCGGCGTCGGGGTTGTATCCGGTGTGGCTTAGTGGATAAAGCATCAGCACGTAGAGCTGAAAACCCGGGTTCAAATCCCGGCGCCGGAGAGAATTTTTCTCCGTTCCATTACTCTTCCATCGTCTACTATCTGAGCTAACTCGCTCGGTTGTGCATCAATGTTAATGTAAATAAAAAATGAAAATGAATGTGGTACATAAATATTATTTTAAGAAACACAGGAAACGAATATGTGTAAATAATTATTATGATCGCAAGAAAGCCATTTCGTGACACTTTGTAAAATAACTCAGATTCAGTGGGCTCAAAGGTAAAATAATTTTAAATGTAATCTTCATCTTACGATGTTTGGGTGACGTATATACGTCCGTTGATGTGACATATTAATGAATTAAATACTATTATAGTCACAATCATGCCATGGTATGAAAGAAAAATTTCACAACCTCGAGCGGGAAACGAACCTGCGACTTCCTGGTCTCCGGTCAGGCGCTCTACCACTGAGCTATCGAGTTCGTCTCACGCCAAAGGCTCGGAATTATCCTTTCATACTGGCGACTCTGTTATAGAGTACTGTCCATAGCGTCTGATCTTAGTCAGCACTGCTTATGGCTGGAAAGAAACTTTACAAATGTAATCTTCATCTTACGATGTTAGGGTGACGTAACTCATATGTGCTGTATTTTTGGTCCAGTAAAATACTCATCTTTACGACAAAACTTTTAAAATTACTATTATGTTCTGCGTACAAAAAGAAACTGTAAAATAATTCTTCTTGGGTTCTCAGCCAGATGAGGTGGAGACTTGCTTCCAAGCTTTCGATGGCTAGCTCTGCCATTTTCTTCATTCCTTAAAGAAGATGGCAGATCTAACCATCGAAAGCTTGGAAGCAAATCTCCAACTCACATGGATGAGAACCCGAGAGGAGTTATTCTACATCAAACGCCGGGAAAGCCTCAAGTCATACAAAAAGAAACTGAAGTGTATAAAATTAGAGTAGTCTATGTGAACCAAATAAAGTTTAAATAATCAAGTAAAGGACCACAATTATGCGACAGAATATTATATCAAGTTTTCTTCTATTTAAATCTTATCTCAATTCTCGATTCACTTAGGATTTACCGTAATGACATTATAGCATTATGTCCATCTGGAGATGTATTATGGGGAAGAAAACAATAATCACCAATTAGGAACAGGATTCTTTGATTATGAAATAATAAAATCAGCAGTAAAAAAGGTCGAATTTATCTGTGAATGGTTATCGTATTTAGGAATTAAGGATAAATGGTTCGATATCATAGTTATAAATGCTCACGCCCCTACAGAAGAGAAAGTCGACCAAATAAAGGATAGCTTGTACGAGGAATTGGAACACACTTTTGATCAGTTATCTAGATACCACATGAAAATTTTATTGGAAGATTTCAAAGCTAAAGTAGGACGGGAAGATATTTTTAAACTGATTATTGGGAAAGAGAGCCTACACGTAACAAGTAATAACAATGGAGTTAGGTTAGTCAACTTCGCGACATAAAAAAAATTAATTGTCAAAATTACAACGTTTTCCCATAAGGATATCCATAAATATACTTGGACTTCTCCAGATGATTGATACACAACCAAATGGATCACATCTTGATAGATAAACGGAGACATACTAGTATAGCAGACATTCCAATTTTCAGGGGGGCAGACTGTAATTCTGAACATTATTTGTTAATTGGAGAATTAAGAGAAAGATTATCAGTAGCCAAGCAAGTAGAGCAACAAATTAATATTAGTAGATTCAATATCCTGAAATTAAAGGACGAGAAAATTAAGCAAAATTATCAGGTAGAAATTTCGAATAGGTGTGCCATTTTAGGAAGTTCCGATGAAGTTGAGGAAGAGTTAGATCTTAATAGTGTGTGGGAAAATATCAGAGATAGTATCAAAATTGCAGCTGTGCAGAGCATAGATTACTGTTATTATAAAATTAAGGAAAAGTAACCCTGATTTGATGAAGATTGTTGCATGGTAGTAGAAAGAAGGAAGCAGCCAAAATTGAAATTCTTACAGGATCCAGTTGAGGCGAATAACGATAATTATTTCAATGAAAGATGGGAAGCAAGTCGTACACTTAGGAATAAAAAGAGAGATTACTTGAAGGAAAAACTGAATGAGGTAGAAACAAATAGTAAGAATAAAAACTTTCGAGATTTATATAAGGGTATAAAGGAATTTAAGAACGGATATAAGGCAAGGGTAAACGTAATCAAGGATGAGACTGGTGATTTGCTTGCAGACTCTCATTCAATCCTGAACAGATGGAAGAATAATTTTGGACAACTAGTAAATGTACACAAGCCAAATAGAAATGATCGGGACGAAATTCAAATACAAACTGCTGAGCCATTTATACCCGAACCCTCACTTTCTGAAGTCGAAATTGCGATAGAAAATCTGAAAAAGTACAAGTCTCCAGGTATCGATCAAATCCCAGCAGAATTAATACAAGAGGGTGGAAGCGCATTATCTAGCAAAATTTATAAACTTGTACTTGCTTTTGGGAAAAGGAAATTGTACCAGAACAATGGAAGGAGTCCATAAGTGTACTTAATTTTAAGAAGAGTGACAAGACTGACTGTAGTAAGCTTCGAGGAAAATCACTTTTGTTGACGTCGTACAAAATTTTATCCAATATTCTTTTGAGAAGATTAACTCTCTATTGGAGATAGCTTTGATATGACTCGATTAAGAGAGAAGAAGTATAAAATATTCTTATTGAATTTGATATTCCCAATAAACTAGTTCGTTTATTTAAAATGTCTCAATGAAACTTATAGCATAATCAGTATAGGCCAGCTTCTGTCTGATGCTTTTCCAATTCACTGCGGGTTAAAGCAAGGAGGTGCACTATCACCTTTACTTTCTAACTTCGCTCTAGATTATGTTATTAGGAGAGTTCAGGATAACAGACAGGGTTTGGAATTGAACGGGTTACATCAGCTTTTTGTATATGCGGATTACATGAATATGTTAGGAGAAAATCCACAAATGATTAGGGAAAACACGGAAATTTTACTTGAAGCAAGTAAGGCGATAGGCTTGGAAGAAACCCCGATAAGACAAAGTATATGATCATGTCTCGTGACTAGAATATTGCACGAAATGGAAATATAAAAATTGGAGTTTTATCTTTTGAAGAGTTGGAAAAATTTAAATATCTTGGAGCAACAGTAACAAATATAAATGACACTCGGGAGGAAATTAGACGAAGAATAAATATGAGAAATGCCTGTTATTATTCGGTTGAGAAGATTTTGTCATCTAGTCGCTCTCAAAAAAATCTGAATTTATAGAACAGTTATATTACCGGTTGTTTTGTATGGTTGTGAAATTTGGACTCTCGCTTCGAGAGAGGCACAGAGATTAAGGGCGCTTGAGAATAAGGTTCTTAGGAAAATATTAGGGCTAAAAGGGATGAAGTTGCAGGAGAGTGTAGAAAGTTACACAACACAGAACTGCACGCATTGTATTCTTCACCTGACATAATTAGGAACATTAAATCCAGACTTTTGAGTTGGGCAGGGCATGTAGCACGTATGCGATAATCCAGAAAAGCATATAGAGTGTTAGTTGGGAGGCCGGAGGGAAAGAGACCTTTGGGGAGGCCGAGACGTAGATGGGAGGGTAATATTGAAATGGCTTTGAGGGAGGTGGGATATGATGAGGAGACTGGATTAATCTTGCACAGGATAGGGACCGAGGGCGGCAATGAACCTGCGGCTTCCTTAAAAACCGTTTGTAAGTAAGTAAGAGAAACTACACTTTCAAATAGTGAATAATTTACAAATCGGTTAAGTTTCTGAGATTATTTCATACAAACACACATACATTCCCTACATATTAATATTGATAAACATTGTTACATTTATATATTCCCATCATAGAATACAATAATTATATCGCTATAAAAATAGTGTTAAATAAATAATATTCTCGTTTATTGTGTGCAAGGCCGCCTTAAATACACGGAGTCATTTGTTTTCATTTCATTATAGCTTATTAGTCTGAAGCGGCAATGATAAAATGTTTTGTTATTTTAAATCTCGTGTATCTCGTTAAATATCACACCTATCAAAATTTTGCGTACAATAAAACTTATCGGAAACCATTTTTAAAGAAATTTTTGTTATGTAACCTTTTCAATTAGAATCAATAATAAGCGAGATATTTGGATTTATTTAATTCAGACCCCTTATAACCTCCCTTTTAATAAAGTATTTTGACTGCCATATAGCCCAAATTCATTTTTTTTTTTTTGTTGGTAACTCTATAGCATCTACTAGATGCTTTATGGTTGTGCTAACAGATGGAGTTACTTGTCAACAATGTGACGCTGAAACGTGTGTTCAGGTTACTGCCCAGCGACAGTCCTGATTTATTTTTATATTTGTGATGATTGGTTAATTAATATTAACCCGGCACACTCACAATCACACTCACATTCATACAAATTTACAGACTCCAGACACCCAGGGAATTCTTCTTCTTCAAGAAAAATTCACCGAGCGCACAGCCCGGGAATCCAACCCGGGACCTCCTGATCTGGAAGCCAGCATGCTGACCAACAGACCACGGAGGCAGTCTAAATTCAATTAGAATCAATAATAAGCGAGAGATTGCCTGCAAGACAGCGAGAAGACTAAAATGGAAATGGGGAGGACATGTAGCCAGACTATCCGCCGACAGATGGGCATGAGCCACTACAGTCTGGGACCCAAGGAGGGGAAGAAGAGGAAGGGGAAGACCAAGAAGGAGATAGGCGCAAGACTTCGTTGACGTGATAGGACCGCAGTGGACGCGTATTGCGAGAGACAGAGAAAAGTGGAAAGATATAATTTTAGATTTAGAATAAGTAACAGTAGAACACAAAATAGTGAAGTGAAGTAAAGTAAAGTGAAGTGAAATGACTCAACTTTGAGTAAGGCCCACAGGGACTAGCTCACCCTGTAAGCAAAAGTAGAGCTGCCCTACCGATGGTAGGAGGCCCTTGCCTGCTAAGGATGCAATGGGCTTTTCTAATTTCTAATTCTAATTCTAAAAAGCGAGATATTTGGATTTATTTAATTCAGCCCCCCTTATAACCTCCCTTTTAAATAAAGTATTTCGAATGCCATATAGCATAAAATCTAAGTTAGAACGAACTTCATTTATATTCAAATTTTCATATAAATCGGTTATCGCGTGAAAGGGTAACAAATATCCAGACAGACAGACATACAAAGAAAAATTTCAAAAACAAGATTTGTGGTCTCAGCATAGTTAATTATACACGTTAACACCTATTATTCTTGAAAAATCTAAAATTACGAGAAAAATTTTGGTTACAGATTTATTAATACACGGTCAAAAAAAGTTAAGCATAATTAGGCATATAACGGTTTTTATTAATTAAAATAAAATAGATAAATTATAATTGGGTTTATTGGTTCCACAGAATCAACTTAAAAGTAGAAATACACTATTTGTTAACAATGCACTCAATATGAAATGAAAAAGTTGCATTGTTTGGAAACAACGGAAAAGATAAGGGAAGTTTAAATTCGTACATCATCAAAGAAAAGGAAATGGTGCTTTCAGTACCCTGTTTAATAACGTGTTGGTCCTCCACGAACCCTGAGGCACTCTTGTATGCGACGGGGCATACTCAGTACCAACGCATCTAAGCTCTCCTGAGGCAAATTGTCCCATTCTTCCAAGACAGCATTCCTGAGTTCTTGAATCGTTAATGGGTGATGTGGACGATTCGAAATGGCTCTCCTGAGAAAGCTCCATGCATGCTCTATGCAGTTCATATCCGGTGAGCATGCTGGCCAATCCATTCTTCGGATCCCATGTTCTACCAGATACCGCTGCACACTATGAGCACGATGAGGCCGAGCATTATCGTCCTGTAGAGTGAACCCTTCTCCTACAGTCTCTGCAAAACCACTACTATGGGTTGGAGGATGTTGTTCTCATACACGGCAGCAGTCATGTTTCCCTCTATTGAAACCACTGGTGTGCGGCGGCCAAACATGACACCTGCCCAAAACAAGATTGAACCACCAAACTGTTGGTGACGTTCCACGGTCATTGAGGGATGATTTCGTTCCCCTGTTCGTCTCCATACGCGAATAGAGTTGTTGTCAGGGTGTAGGCCCATTCTCACTTCGTCTGAGAATAAGTTCTGGTCCATTGGTCTTGTGTCCAATTCTCATGTGCTCTAGCCCATCTTGCACGAGCACCCCTGTGATGTGGACGGAGTGCTGGAGTCTTGAGTGGTCTTCGAGCATACAACCCTATGTCATGAAATTTATTGTGCACAGTTTGGCTACTTACAACAACACCATTGGCTTCGCGCAGGTCATGGCGCAGAGTTGTGGCTGAGGCTATAGGGTTCCTACGTGCAGATAACCTTACATACAGGTCCTGACCTGGTGTTGTTTTGCGTGGACGGCCCTCGCGAGGTCGATCTCCTATTGACTGGGTTTCCTGGAACTTTCTCCACAGTCTGGAGACAATACTCTGATTCACATGAAGGATGATAGCAACATCAACTTGTCTCATGTTTTGTTCCATCAAAGTGATGATTTTGATGCGGTCTACCATTGTAAGGGTGTTCCGAGCCATTGTACTGCACTATGAAGCAAAACGACACTGATTGAACTGTACTCGAATTACAGACATTGTTTACTGCACTATGAAGCAAAACGACATTGATTGAACTTTGCTCGAATTACAGGCTTTGTTTACTAGCCGTGATTTGGACGTTACCAAGTGATGCAGAATAAAACAAATGAAAGAGTTTGCATTGGTAAACATAATACGTGCCACATAAAAGCAAAAGAAACATAAATATCAGGTATTATTGGGTAAACTGGAAATATGCTTAACTTTTTTTGACCAGTGTAGTATAGATAACTAGATGGACTATATAGTACGGTCACCATGGAGCAAAGAAGACAGGGAGAAACACAAAATATTAACCAACTCTCTGCCTGGTAGAAGCAGGTGTATTATTTAAATCAAGGCGATTTTAACCTTAATTTTAATCATGATCTTAATAACATTTTTTTTAATCTTTGATTCAAATCATTTTTCAGTTTTTACATTTGCATTTTAAACACATAAAAATTTATTCTGTGAGGTTAATGTTATGTCATTGGAACTTTTAATATTTTTAATATATTGAATATAATTTTCAGTTACAGGTAACCTACTAACTGCTGGCAGTTTAGCTAGTAACTGAACCACGTAAGTTATCTCATGTTTTCTGTGTTTGAATCTGTACAATTTCAGTTTTGTTTTGCTACGATGTATAATGTAGGGAGAAAAAGATATCCTATATGAGGACATTTTATAAAACTATTAACAAACAGTTGCACAGGTTCCAAAGCAAAATGTATAATATGTGATTCAGAAATGAGAGGTTTAGAATCAAGAATGAAATCTCATCTTCTGACATGCAAGAAGACACAGAAAGATAAAAATTGTGAAGTTTTTTCTGATTCTGAACAACAAGCACCTCTTAATGAAATTAAGTTTGCATATGTGAATTAAAATGATCTGATTGTAACAAATGCTTACTCTCTTCTACAGTATTAATTAGGATACTTACTTACTTAAAAATTGCTTTTAAGGAACCCGAAGGTTCATTGCCGCCCTCACATAAGCCCGCCAGCGGTCCCTATCCTGTGCAAGATTAATCCAGTCTCTATCATCATACAACACCTCCCTCAAATCCATTTTAATATTATCCTCCCATCTACGTCTCGACCTCCCTAAAGGTCTTTTTCCCTCCGGTCTCCCAACTAACACTCTATATGCATTTCTGCATTCGCCCATACGTGCTACATGCCCTGCCCATCTCAAACGTCTGGATTTAATGTTCCTAATTATGTCATGTGAAGAATACAATGCGTGCAGTTCTGTGTTGTGTAACTTTCTCCATTCTCCTGTAACTTCTTCCCGCTTAGCCCCAAATATTTTCCTAAGCACCTTATTCTGAAACACCCTTAACCTATGTTCCTCTCTCAGAGTGAGAGTCCAAGATTCACAACCATACAGAACAACCGGTAATATAAGTGTTTTATAAATTCTAACTTTCAGATTTTTGGACAGCAGACTGGATGATAAGAGCTTCTCAACCGAATAATAACACGCATTTCCCATATTTATTCTGCGTTTAATTTCCTCCCGAGTGTCATTTATATTTGTTACTGTTGCTCCAAGATATTTGAATTTTTCCACCTCTTCGAAGAATAAATCTCCAATTTTTATATTTCCATTTCGTACAATATTCTGGTCACGAGATATAATCATATACTTTGTCTTTTCGGGATTTACTTCCAAACCGATCGCTTTACTTGCTTCAAGTAAAATTTCCGTGTTTTCCCTAATCGTTTGTGTATTTTCTCCTAAAATATTCACATCATCCGCATAGACAAGCAGCTGATGTAACCCGTTCAATTCCAAACCCTGCCTGTTATCCTGAACTTTCCTAATGGCATATTCTAGAGCGAAGTTAAAAAGTAAAGGTGGTAGTGCATCTCCCTGCTTTAGCCCGCAGTGAATTAGAAAAGCATCAGATAGAAACTGACCTACGGACTACGGACTCTGCTGTATGTTTCACTGAGACACATTTTAATTAATCGAACTAGTTTCTTGGGAATACCAAACTCAATAAGAATATCATATAATACTTCCCTCTTAACCAAGTCATATCCCTTTTCGAAATCTATGAATAACTGATGCACTGTACCCTTATAATCCCATTTTTTCCCCATTATCTGTCGAATACAAAAAATCTGATAAATAGTCGATCTATTACGCCGAAAACCGCACTGATGATCCCCAATATATTAAAATATTATTTAATATTAGATTATAATACTGAAAATTTTTTCCAGTAGTGTGATCTTATCAGCTTTATTACAATATACAAGTGATAAAGTAAGCGTAGATATGTATACAGCGGATAGCCTATTGGAAATTCACAAAGTAGTCATTTTCTTATAAGCGATCCAACTAGGCAAGTTGTACCAGTAATGAAATGTGCAAAACACCATCAACAATTCAGATGATAAGATTTTCAACTGCAGAAGAAGTGAAGTCGGGTAATGTAATTCCACGCAAAACAACGGCTCCTTTTTATCAAAGCAACTGCTCAACTGAAAGATACACTGGACAAGCAAGTAGCTAAACTTTGTTATGCAACAAACACTTCATTTCGATGCATACAACATCCAAAATATATCAAGTTAACAAAAATGTTACGGTCTTGTTACTGTCCTACCTTACGCAGGGATGTTGCTAGATTCCTTCTTGAAGATATTTATAGGAGTGAACAAAATGAGTGTTTCCGAAATATTAGTGAACAAATTGTTTGCATGCGTTTAGATGGCTGGTCAAATATTGATAATGAAGCTATAGGTGACGGTAAACACAGAAACTTGTGATGTGAACTTATGCAACATAATTGATACATCAAGTCACGCATACACTTTAGATTATATGACTGAAATCGCTGTGGATTCTGTGAAAAGTTGTGAGATAGAATTTAGATGTAGTGTTTGAAATATTGTTACTGATAAGTGGTAACGCACGTAATATATAAAAAATGAGAGACGTTATTAAGAACCGTGAACACCTTGATGTGATACTTGTTATAGTTCTATGTTAATATTTTTCAAAAATGCTTTAAATGCAAAGGAACACGTCATAGAAATTGAAGACCTGAGTATGATAAGTGGATAAAACCTTTTTTTTTTTTCGTTTTATTATTGAAATTTTAATAAGAAACGCTGCCAGAACCCGTACTCCATATTGGTGTAGAAATTATAGTCCAATACTACATACAAAGATAAATAAATGGTTCTGAAAGTTGTCATTTTTTAGATTTCCACTTCTGTTCAGAAGGAGAAGTAGACAAAGACCAAACATATCCATTCTCGCTCTCAGTAACGTGATATATCAGGGGTTTGTATTAGGTACCATAATGACTTCTTTGAATTATTTTTACTTTTCGGATGATAACTGTGTTGATGATTCTAGTTACGTTATGACAGACTCAAGTGTTAATGATGATAACGTTGTTCAGGATTCTCTACTAAAATTAAAAAAAAAAAAAACTTACTTAGGCCTAATGGTACAAAACTGATTATTTTCTTTCTGTTGTAAGACATTTTGGGTAAAGTTATTCAGGTAATAGTATTTAATCTTACATTTTTATCATTTTGTATTGACAGAAATTCAGAGTTTTAATTGAGTGTGAGAACTGGATAATTTCATAGCCATTTTAATTAATAATACAGTGAACATTTAATCAATACCGGTATTTACTTTAGAGGTATAAAACGTTAAATGATATCTGAAACTTTACTATGACAATTAAAACATTTACTATCATGAATGAAAAGGATCAAAATAGTTTTTCTTGATTATCTTAAAACTGCCGTCTTGGTCTTATTCAGATTCTCGTTCTCAGGTCTTCAATTGTACAATACTTTCGCAACTATAATTTTGCAAAACTAAATTCAAAAATGAAGGTGGACAGTCATGATCACATTAATATTACCGGAAGATGTGAGATGGAACACACTTATGGACTGTCTCATTGCATACATAAAAAACTGGCCTACATTCATGAAAATTTGTGAAGAGAAGAGAAACAAATTTCACTTCACGATTTCGAAAAAAGTGAGTGACTTTCAAATTAAGCGTAATGCAGAAGACTTGTTAAATATTATATTAAAACCTATATCAATATAAGCCGTTCCACCGTAGTTGAAGCATGGCCTTGTCGTCTCGCGCAGGTTACGTAGACTGCACGTGGAAATATTTACGGAGTAGATGAATTTTTGTTCACTGCGCATCGGAGGTCATGCTTCAACCATCGTGGAATGACTTCTAGCACTTGATATCTGCCATAAAATGATTTCACAATTGGCGAAGCGCTGTCGAATGGAAAACTGAGAAAAAATTGTAAAAACTTAACATAATATATGAAGACAAGAATTATCCTAAAATAAACATATTTAAAAAGCGTTACAACCAAGAACTTACACCATCACATTTTTTTTAGCTTTGTGGTTGATCCTAAGCTTAAAAAATTCCTCCAAATACAAACTAACTGTGGAAGAACGTGAATCTGTACTTCAGTCTGTTCAAAATAACTATAGTGGATCCTTATTCTTATCTGCAATAATAAAATATGAAGCAAAATCTTGTCCATTTTTTAAATTATTTACACCGATGAGATTTTAAGTTGTCTGCACTGTAGTGGTGGACGTCACAAAAATCTATCATTAGTAATGGCAAAGACGCCATGAATGCAAATAGTCAGCTGCTAAATGCAAGAACATCTTTTGTTGGTATAAAATTTGTTTTTCTACATTTGGTGTTGCGCATTCTAAGTTACGCAACGGGCTTAATACAGAGACAAACTTATGTTACTATACAAACATTTGAATAAGCAGGCACCATTAAACACAATCCAGGATGAAAAATGTATTTGAAAATAATTTCCCGAATTTTCATTTATTTGTGGTTGCGGTGTATTGTTGTATTCTAACATAAGTCCTAGTATTTTTTTGTTTCACGTATGACTATGTTAGTGAATATATAGATTGGTGACGTCAAACGATAAATTCTAGGGTATGGATTTGTCCTAGATGTGGTTGATTAGATCTGTGTTGTTCTTGACTGCAGTGTCATTGGTGAATTGTGTGTTGTTTCCGATGATTTTTTTCCATTTATTTAGCTAGCTTGTATGCTGGTGCAGAAATGTAATTAATTAAAGGTCTGATTGGTATATTAGGCTTCTGCATTTTAGGTTGAGCCGTTGCCTACGTGATAGTATAGAGGCCTCCGCATCAAGCGGTTTTTCTCGCACAAATCTGACACTTCCGCCAGATGTCAGGCCTTTCCCTGTTGTTCTACATTTGTTTAAATAGCATGTTAGTATAAATTATTATGATAAAAGAAAAATGATATAGTAATGTACAGCTCAGGACAATAGAATCACTTCCTGAATATTTTAATAAGAGAAGTAAATGTTTTAAACAAAACAATTAAATTAAAAGTCAATCACTTTTATCAAATTTTAGAGAACGTCATTTCTTTACAGTTAAACTGTGCTCCTACACCATGATTAAATCACAGTCTAATATCTAATCACTTGACTAATTTCGGATTTCCATATAAAGTATATACTTACTACAATGATGTTTAGACCTTCAAAACTTTTCTACTGAACAGCTTGTACTTCAGCAGTTTTGCACGATGGTACTTGTCTGTTGCTCTTTTACCAATATTATCCAACAATGGGTTTAGCAGTTTGATTAGCAACAGATGACACAGCTTGTCGTTATTGCAGGTACACTTCAGATCCTTCATAAATCTTGCTTTGCAATTCTGAATGAGAATTGATCTAACATTCCTATCAGGCAACAATGGAATTGCTACTACACAAAACTCTACTATAAGCAGCACGAGAGACACGAATGAAGATTTTGTGTATCTCAGTTTACCACGATCTTGCCTATGTATTAACATACTTAAAGGTAAATTGCTACTGACTGTTCTTAAATTGTCTAAACAACTATCACAAGTTGTGTTTTCTTCAGCAATCCTTACAAGATAGCCGCATACAAATGCGACTGATGCTGCCTTTGTTGTCGCAACACAAGCTGTAAAAAAATAATACACTGCATATCTTGCCAAATTTACATTATTTTTATAACATCGTACCTATTATGCTTAATAATAATAACAACAATAATAATAATAATAATAATAATATAGCCTATGTACTTCTCAAAGGACGAGCTAGTATTTCTAGCACAGAATCCGGCAGCTGTACCTCTGGTATTTGTGCTGAAGTTTGAGCCCTACGCAGCATTTTTTTCTGAAGAGGGACCTCCAAGACTCGATTCCACATTTGCATGCATAGATGCTTTCAAAAGAACAGTTTCCACTGTGGCCTCTAGTGCATGCATACAAGCACGTGAATCCATCATGTCATTGAATCCGCCAAGTTGTCTGAGATGGTTGAAGAATAATTCATTGTCATCACTGGAGAAATTTCGTGTTAATACATAGTGAAATCCAATATTGAGGAGATAGGGTACTGTATGCATGCGACGGTCGATTGTGTTGTAACAACGATAGCAGATTATGTTTCTACACTGAATTTCTCCTGTTTACTTCGGCCAGCTTCTTGAAGTTTCTTCAAGTAAGGTAAAAACATTTCAATGAGCCATTGAAGTTTTTCATCACTAAGTGAAAAGAAGTGGAGTTTGTCATAATTTCTAGAAACATGACCTTGTGTTCGATTACATATATCATGGATGTCGAACCATTTTTTCATTATCTGCATGAATTTTACCGTTGCTTGAAGACTTTATTTATCAGAGAAGTGTTCACTTGCAACAGAACTGCAAGTTTGAAGAGCAGCTGTTATGGAATCAGAAACCAACATCTTAGCACGTTTTACATTCATTTTCTCTAAATTAGATGGATACACCCTTTTTCTGGATAAGCAGCGAACTGGTGAGAATATTAGATCTTTCTGTAACTTATATAGCGTTCTGACATGTTTTCCACTGATTTCTTTCCCATCATCTTGTAATGTCTTTTCCAAAAATTGAGACCGAACATTATATGGCTCTGGTCATAGCTTAAAAATGTTTTGCGGCACTCGTCCAAAGGATGTTGGACTTCCGGTTTTGCAGTACCACTGCACAACCTCTCGAACATGGATACATTTACTTTAGAATTATCTGTCACAATTCTTAGGACACGAAATCCAAATTCTTCGACATCATAAATTACTTGTAGCGTTGCTTTATGCAATTGAGTGCCATTTAAATTGCTGCAAAAAAAGAAGGTCACAGGCAATCGATATTTTGTCGAAAGACCTCTAAAGACAAGTCATAACAAACTATTTGCTAGTTCCGAATGTTCGTCAAATAGCTCATTTTTTCCGTGAAATTGATATAATTTTCTATCGTATATCAATTTAGGTTGAATTGACATTTCATTAATAATAAGCGAACCAACCTTTTCTTGTTCTGTACTAAGCGTTTGCAATTCTGCCTTCAACCTTTCTCGTATTTCATCTGTAATACCTGTATGCCCAGAAGATACTCCAAGATATTTATTGAGAGTACTTTTGTGTGGCAAATGCAAGATGCCCATTTCTCTAGTAAACTCCTAACCTTTTGACGACTTCTTCTGCCAGACGACACAAATTTTACAATTTCTTCGTTGTATTGCACTTTCCCCTTGCCAAATGCCTTACGCTGTTATAATAAAAATGTTGCTTTCATATCCTTCGACTCACTGGCATCTAACAATGCAGAATAATTTTTTCACCTTCAGATTCTCTATTTTTTATTTTAAGCTATGCTGTCAAGCTTCTTTGTTTTAGGCGTAGTTTAGCAATAATATCATTTTTTCTTTTTATTGTACGAGAACAATACTTTGCGCTTATTATCTTCTTAGAAGAGCACGAATTGCAATGAGCTACCTGAGGTGAGGTCGAAATACGAGTTTCGTCTCCTACAACTTCTTGTTCTGGGATAATCAACGGCTTAGAAGCACTTGAATTCTTTGGAGGGAAAGCATTGTCATAGCTTCGTTTGGTCGTTTGTTTCATTTTCGTTCTGTTTATATGAACGATATCCAGGAAAAACTGACGGGAGAGAATTTGGAAGAAGTCGCTTATTTTTTGTTGAAATACTGAAACAACTGCTGTCGAAATGTTTACAGCATACTACAGATTTTTTTGAAGGATGCCACGTGGTATTCTTCTGGGATTCCTGTCGCGATATAGCTTTTAGCCATTTTTCTCGAAATTCCTGGTTGCTTGGAAATTGGTGGAAAGAGACTCCAACCACTTTGGACTCCTCACTTTTGCAAAATGGCACACAATAATAAACCATTGTTTGCTCTTCTTATCATTCAATGTACCAGCATTTTAAGTTCGACTTATAAAGCACAATTCTATAATACATTCTATTCATTGGGCATGTAATAATTAGTAGTGCAAATTTCACGCTTAAATATATAAGATAAATGTATTATAATGTAATACATTACCTTAATATTGATTTAGATGTTATATTTAAACTTATATCGTGAATACGAGACATAACATAGAAATAAATCACAAAAATATCCAACTTCAGCGCGCCTCTTCATTTACATAGAAGTAAAAGCACAGGGAGAAGACCTGACATCTAGTGTAAAAATTGGACAACACTTGTTACGCTCGGCAGACAGCGATGCGTAGGCCTTGAGAGATTACGTAGTCAACGGTTGAGCATTCAGTTAGGGAGCTTCTGGTTTCATTTGTTTCAAGTATGTTTTTTAACTTAAAACTGGAAAAAGTCTAATTATGTTTGGTCATTGGTGTGATTTGTTATTAACAATACCTTGTTTATTCAATAAATCTAATAAAAATAAATGAAAAGTATTTCATTTATGAAAATATTGAAATAAAAAATTTGATTTAAATTAAAAAATCACTGATTTGACTTTTAATTGCAAGAACCATGATTCTTTTTCGCCCTGAGTAGAAGATAACTTTCACTTTCCTAACAAGGACCTACCTCAGTCCAATGAATTTGTATCCAGAAACTCTAAACAAAGCATTAATACGAGAAACACCTTACCTCTTTCAATTACTTATCCATCCATTCTTTCATTCATCCATCCATCCATCCGTTTAATCGTATGATTATATTTTATCTCTCGGTACACACGTACACCTAATCCTCTATCTGTTATTTTTGAACCTGCCGCATAATATGATTCGATATTCTTCAAATTCTCCACCTTAGCAAAGGATATCAATAACATATTACAAACGAAAAAAAAAAAAACACCCGAATGCATGGTTGCTGACAGCAGCCCATGGAGCAATGTACGTATAACGAGTTTAGTGCATAGTTGTGAGATTATGTAGCGAGTGATTACAAAATTTCAGTGTTAATTTATTTCATTAAAATTTGCGTTTTAACCATAATTTGGATATAACTGGACATAACTTACGATAGTTAAACTAAAAATACAATAATAATAAACATTTAAATGAAAAAGACGGGCCAAGAGCAGTTCCATATGAAGTACTGGAGTCAATTTTCAGAACCCTAAAATTGGAAGCAGATCATATCCAAATGATACAGGTGAAGAAGGTATTAGCATTATACTGACAGACGTAGCAAAAAGACAATCAATAATGTCGTTCGAATTTGTAATTTTCGTATACAGAATAATAATAGACACATATCACATGCGTTAAGTAATTGTGGAACAATACAGTTCATTTAAGATGAAAGATGGAGTAAACAATTTAGATATGAAGCCAATAATGGAATTCATTCGGCGAGAGTAATGTTAAAAATATATTATCGGCGGTGTTAATGTAGAAAAATCAGGAGAACTAAAGGTTGTATTGTTTATTTTATTTATTCTCTATGAGTAAGACTGCATGGCTGCACGTGTATCTTCATTGCCATTGTTAATAAAAATCAAGGTTCGGTAAAATGCTCTAACCAAATACAGAAGCATATAGGGTTAAGTAGCGCTAATATGAAACAAAAAATCAATCTTTGCTGTAATTTTTCCATCAAAGTATATACAAATTTGAAAAAATTGTGTCATGTGCTTCATTAAACATATATGAAGGATTTGGAATTAAGTTTATTTTTTATCTGTAATAGTGGATAAAATTAAAACAAAACCAGTGTATCACAATAGCCTTTTGTGTTGGCTATTGTGATATACATATAGGGTTCTTTTGATACAGTGCTATAAATCTGGCCATATTATACAGAGCATCGTAGTAAGGCTATTGTGATACACACATATGCTTAATGTATCACCTGTAAAAATTTGGTTGAAATCACATTAAAATTACAAGGATTTAGCAACTTTTCTAATGACCTCTTTTGCCCATAAACAATTACCCAATTTCCTGAAACTTTAACACCTTACTATAAATGCCAGAAAATTGCTGTATGTCCAGATAATTATTTTTGTGTGTAAGGAAACAGACTGAGAAAATTTTATTATGATACAGTTTGTAATCCTAAAATAAATTTAAAATACGTTTTTTAAATAATGATGATTGTAGTTTCCAAAGTTGTGTTAAATTTTAGCAGTAAAAAGAATGACTATTCAGCTAAAATTGACAGGTAACTAAGTGAAAATATTGAATTGAATTGACTTGAATTGAATTTAACGGAGGGGAGCACTATGGCCCAGCACTGCGACCTGTTAAGATCTATTGTGCTGACCCTCTGGTGACGCATTCCCAAACCCACACCGGCTGACCACACTAAAGTTCTCTGTGTGCCCAGGTTTCGAGTAGGCAACCCCACTCGTCCCTAGACCAGCATACTCCATGCGACGCCAGCCGGTATTCAGGGATTGCTACGGAATGATAACGAAATAGAAAAACGGTGGTGGAATGATGTAAATGCCTAATTCAAATTAAATTAAATTAAATTAAATTAAATTAAATTAAATTAAATTAAATAAAATTCAATTCAATTGAATTCAATTCAATAGGTGAAAATAAGTCCATGTGTGTATTTTTTTACCTTATACAGTATTGTAGCTTCCAATATGTCAATTCAAGAGCTCTCAAGAGCTGAGAAATTAAGAAATACCGCTCAAAAGGTAACAAATTATTTGAAGTTGAAAACTGATCAATGTAGTCACTTTATTTCATTGCAAACATAATATTAAACTAATTGAATGAAAATGTTATAAATGTTATATTTTAGTTAACGACGCTCGCAACTGCAGAGATTATATCAGCGTTGCCGGATGTGCCGGAATTTTGTCCCGCAGGAGTTCTTTTACATGCCGGTAAATCTACTGACATGAGCCTGTCGCATTTAAACACACTTAAATGCCATCGACCTAGCCCGGGATCGAACCCACAACCTTGGGCATAGAAGGCCAGCGCTATACCAACTCGCCAACCAGGTCGACTTAAACTAATTGATCCATGTTGTCAATTTGTTTCATTTCAAACATAATATTAAACTAATTGATCAATGTGGTCTAAATTTCATTGAAAACATTATTTGAAACTAACTGATCAATGTTGTCAATTTATTTCACTGCAAATATAATATTAAAATAATTGATCAGTGTGGTAAATTTATTTCATTCTAAACCTAATATTAAATTAATCGATAAGAGTTGTCAATTTATTTCATTGTAAACATAATACTAAACTATTTCATCAATGTGGTCAATTTCTTACATTGTAAACTAATATTAAACTAATTGATCAATGTTGTGAATTTATTTCATTGTAAACATAATATTAAACTAATTGATCAATGTGGTCAATATATTTCATTTTAAACATAATATTAAACTAATTGATCAATGTTGTGAATTTATTTCATTGTAAACCTAATATTAAACTAATTGATCAATGTGGTCAATTTCTTTCATTGTAAACCTAATATTAATCTAATTGATCAATGTTGTGAATTTATTTCATCGTAAACCTAATATTAAACTAATTGATCAATGTGGTCAATTTCTTTCATTGTAAACATAGTATTAAACTAATTGATCAAAGTTGTGAATTTATTTCATTGTAAACATAATATTAAACTAATTGATCAATGTGGTCAATTTATTTCATCGTAAACCTAATATTAAACTAATTGATCAGTGTAGTCAATTTATTTCATTGTAAATATAATATTAAACTAATTGATCACTGTGGTCAATTTATTTCATTGTAAACATCATATTAAACTAATTGTTCAATGTTGTCAGTTTATTTCATTCCAAACATAATATTAAACTAATTGATCAATGTGGTCAATTTATTTCATTATAAACATTATATTAAACTAATTGTTCAATGTTGTCAGTTTATTTCATTCCAAACATAATATTAAACTAATTTATCAATGTTGTCAATGTATTTCATTGTGAACATAATATTAAACTAATTGATCATTGTGGTAAACTTATTTCATTGTAAACTTAATATTAAATTAATCGATGAGTGTTGTCAATTTATTACATTGCAAACCTAATATTAAACTAATTGCTCAATGTTGTCAATTTCATTGCAAACATAATATAAAAACTAAGGGTGCTATTCATAGACATTTCGCAGCACGCGCTACAAGCGTACTAAGCTAGCCCCGGCTATCCACTGGTTACAAGTACAGAATTCAAATCATATCCTATCGCTAACACTGGTTTATGAATACGAAAAACGCTGATCATCCACCGGAAGCCCGCGCTAAAAATGTCTATGAATACGGCCCTAATTGATCAATGTGGTAAATTTATTTCTTTGCAAACATAATGTTAAACTAATAGGTCAATGCTGTCAGTTTATTTCATTGTGAACATAATATTAAGCTAACTGATAAATGTTGTCAATTTCTTTCATTGTGAACCTAATAAATCACAATGATTGATTAATGTGGTCAATATTTTTCTTTGTAAACTTAATATGATCCATATGGTCAATTTCGTTCATTGTAAACGTAATATAATAGCCCTTCTTGCTTATCATAATAGCCCTAAAAAGTGTACAATAATAGCCCTTCTTATTCATACACTAATTATTGCTAGAGTGCTAAACATTCACAACTTTTTTTTAGACAAAACTGGAACTGGCACTATTCAGAGTAAGAGGGAAATTTATAGATTACAATATATTTATTGATTCAAGAGAAATAACAAAAATAAACATCTTTTTTTTTCAAGAAGCAGAACTGCCTTTTCTTTTAATACATTTATGAGGCTGATAATGATTTTTTTAAACTTTATTTAATATTGCTTCTTAAAGAGCATCAAATGTACTTTCATAATAGCCTGTTTTAAACGCCTTTGATACATTTTAAAGTTTTAGTCCTACTTGACCCTAATGTCTTACCAAATAAGAGCTATGTGAACATAACATGCGAGTTTACCCTAAATATGATCCATTTCGTCTAAAATGCAAATGTGAACATATTCTACTTCTAGATTTCTAACAGGAATGGAAGAAAGTAGTTTCCTTTCGCTTTTCTAGTGCTCTCTGCAAGCTCAGCGCAAGAACGACATTCAACAAGATTCTTAAAATTGCTGTATTTTCACAATTATACAATTCCGAAACGAGTGACCTTCACCATCGTTTTCAGGAACCTTAAATCAGTCTACATTAACACTTTCAGCCAAATCCATCGTGGCTTACTGAAAATTGTCCCTTGTCAGCTCAGAATCTGATATTCTGAAAATTATTTTATTGTAACTTATAAATGTACACTGCTTTGGAGTAGTGGTCAGCGTGTCTGATTGCAAAACTATCGGACCCTGGCTGGGGCAAATTGCCTGGTTGAGCTTTTTCCGGAATTTTTCACTCATCCCATTAAAAACAAATGCTGGGTAACTTTCAACACCAAGCCCTGGGTTCATTTCGCCGTCATCATCTTCATCCATCCTGAATACTTCCATATTCAAAAATGGGTGTCAATGTTGACGAAATGTAACTATTTTTCTTTTAACTTTTAAACTAAACTCCTTAATACAGTCATTCATTTTATGATATAAGAAAAGAAAATAGGTACTTTATTCAATGTATACTGCATTTTTTGCCATTTTTGTACAATAGGTAATTCCCCCCCCCCTTTTGTGTGTCAATAAAATCGTTTCCTCCAATTTTTATCAATTTTTTATGACGTTTTAAAAAACTTCGTCATAGGCCTGATTTCCGGAAAGTTTACATACACTATGTGCTGCTTTCCTCTGATTAATATCTTGTTTTGCTACGAAAACTTACCTTCTGTATTCGGTCGTAATGACCTGGTAAGGTGACAAAGAATGTTCCGAAGATGGATTTTATCTGAAAATGCAGAATTCACTGCACTTTACTACTATTTTTCAGCTCTCGGCCCGGAAACGGTAAGAACTCAGACACGGAAGTTCTTAAAAATTTCCTTCATGTTAAGGGTAAGAAAAGGGACGGTGGGAGGGGGAGGAAGTGGGGAAAGAAGAAGATTACAAAATTTTAACTTTTAACGGTACTGATATGAGGAAAAAAAACTGATTTAGGACGATCTTAAACTGCAGTGTGTCAATGTTTGCAGTGAGATAAAATATAACTTCTTTGGTGGTGTCAATAATTATTTCCTACCAAACAAACTGTATTGCGTAAATGCACGTACAACATACATTATTACCACACATTATGTTACACATTAATTTTTATATTACTTAAATTTTTTATGGGCCATTTTCAATTGATGAGATAAAAATTGGCGTTTTTCTTGAATTAATCATTGTTATTTTGTTTCTCAATTTGCATTAGTTGAGAGTTATTTTTAATAGAGGACGAACAGGAACAAAGAGTAATAATTCTGATTCATTTTAAAACTATCAGTACTAGGTATCCACTTTTGTTTTATAATATGTCCGTATACCGTAACTGGCCCTGCTTTTAGTTTATTTACTTTTAAGGTCCTTTTTTTTTAAGAGAACTTGTATGTGAGTATAAAGGGATATTATTGATTTTTACAGCTATTTTAAGGCAACAACATCCGCTGCCTAATCATACATGTCATCTATCATAAGTGGCTAACGGATCCTATCTAATGGGTACCCCAACCTCAGAACAGGATTCTTCATCATAATCGGTTGCAAAGAAGGTAGAGGCGCAAATGGCTACACATCAATATGCGCTGCGTTAGTTAAAAAAAGTTATAGATAGTAGACTTGTAGGAAATAAAAAACACTGGTTAAGCTTGCACATATAACAACAGGAAAGTCATAGTGAATTTCATTCTAATGAGATATTATGTCATTGATTATCATTATGTCATTACATATCTTCATTTTCATGGTCACATTGTTGTAATTTTTATTACAGGGTCGTAAAAAATTGAATAATTATCACAAGTTCAACAAATCTTTATTTCATGCTCATTCCTACATACTGACACAGAAAAACAATATGCTGTGTTGCGAGGGGGACCTGACTCAGGTCTGTTTCCACCAGCGACAAAAACCCACCTTAACCAGCTTCTCTACAACAGTTCAACCACAGCACAACCACACCACACCACAAAACGGTGTTTCACTTGTAGGCAGTCAGCAATTAGTATGGAAATAGATGATAGTAACTCACACGCACCTTTGAAGTCAGTGTCGACGTCTGTCGTAATGAGTGGTCGGTATCACCCACAGAATTGTCGCTGTCGGTGGTTGAGCGCAACTCACACAGTGCGACACGTCGACTACTCGCCATCCACTCGCCGCCGATACAGAATCTTTGGCTTGGCTTTACCAGGCACGCTTTGGCCCAATGTTCGTCCTATCTAGGTATGTAGTGGTTGTTTCTCTGCATCGCCTGCTTCGTTCACCATCATTTCCATTACGACCTGACCGGGGATCGAATCCAGGCCGAGCGTTAATACCTCAGGAACAGATGTGGTCATCTTGTCAGTGACTCTGTAATGTTTTCACAGTCAACAGTTGTTCTTTGTTCCTTGTTGTCGAGGTAAAATGGCGGCCGAAAATGTAAATGAAAGTTCTTATCGCATGACGTTGTATTTATAGAAGAGATGCACAATCTAAAGCATCTATTTGAATTACAATGAAACGAGACATTTACACTCCTACAGTACATTGTCCGGTGGTTATAGCAACCGAATCGAAAAAAAAGGCTAAAAAAGACAAGAATAAGTGTGGTAAGTATAGTTTATTAAGAATCTTATTTGTTACTAGCTGTACCTGTGCGCTCCGCTGCACCTGTTAGAAATAAATATAAAGTAATTACATAATTAAAATAGGACGTTTGATCCAGGGAACAACTTTTACAACAGCGCAAGATAATCTGCTTCGCTCATTACCCAATTTTTTTGCATTGCATTTATTGCATATATATTTTATGTATTTTAACGCGATTCAATTGAGCATAGTTAAAATTTGAATTATAAAATAATGGATTGCTAAGCTAAAGTACTATTACTGCATACTAAATCAATACACTCTCGTTGTTCGTTAATTCTCTGAGATTAAAATGAGTGTACATAAATATTATTTTAAGAAATACAGAAAACGAATGTACAAAATAGCCTATCAAATTTTCTGTGCATAAGAAGCTATTTTAATCTTACCTGTCCTCGATTTACTCAGACGTTACTGTAATAACATTATAGCATTATGTCCATCTAGAGAAATTATACTTTCCAATGGTGAAATAATAATTAATTATACAAATCGGTTAATTTAGCTTTCGATATTACTTCATACAAACACAAAAACATTCTCTGTAGGCTATGTTCAATAGCTTTCGATTGTTGATGTCCAAGGCCCCTGTTTCGATTGTTGTTGTCCAAGGCCCCTTATAGACGAAGTCATTTGTTCTTAATTCATTGCACCGTCTTAGATGGTGTTATTTTAATTTTAAAACTCATTTATCTCATTAAATATCAGTCCTATCAAAATTTTGTAAAGAATAAAACTTATCGGAAATCATTTTTAAAGAACTTTTTGTTATGCAACAATTTTCACAAAAATCAATAATAAGCAAGATATTTCGATTTATTTCATTCAGGCCCCCTTATAACCCCCGTTTTAAACAAAGTATTTTCAATGCCATATAGTCTAAAATCTAAGTTACAACGAACTTAATATATATTCCAATTTTAATATATATCGATTCAGCCATTATCGCTTGAAAAGGTAACAACCATACAGACAGACATACAAACAAAAATTTCAAAAATGCGATTTCCGGTTTCAGGGTGGTTAATTATATATGTTAGGACCAATTATTTTTGGAAAATCGAAAATTACCAGAAAAATTTCGGCTACAGATTTATTATTAGTATAGACGAAGCAGCTATAACTCAACACTTAACAGAGGGAAATACTGACAGTGCACTCTCTCTACTTGAGACTGCACTACTCAACTCGACGCTGAAAACGAAGGCAAAAAGAAAAAGTAAGCCCTGGTTCGACGAAGAGTGTTATATCCTTCGGAAGGAAACGCTAGGAGAATTTCACAGATGGAGAGAACTCAAATCGGATATAAATCTAGCCAGATACACAAGAAAAAGGAGAGAGTACCAAAATTTACTGAACAACAAACGCACACAGTTTGCTGAGAAGAAAGAGCTAGAATTAATAGCAGACGCCGAAGCAGCTCCATACAGAATACTGCAACACCGAAGAGCAAAAGTCCACCCGCAGATACCCATGTCGGTATGGGAAGACCACTTTTCAGCGATATACCAGAGGACTCAAATGAGCAGCAGGCAGCCCACGACAGCAAGTAATGAGGGAACCACACAACTCACGACGGAGGAAGTTTGGGCCGCGTTCCAGAGATGTAAACGGAACAAAGCACCGGGACCGGACCACCTTACCAATGAGATTTTACAAGAATCATTGCCAGCAACCATTGTAATATGGACATCACTATTTAACGAATGCTTCAGACAAGGGAAAATACCAGACAGATGGAGAGAATCTAGCATACATATGCTGTACAAAGGGAAAGGCCCTAGAGACTCGCCGGACTCTTACCGTGGTATTGCCCTCGAATGCAATCCTTTCAAAGTGCTCTCCAGGATATTATTGAACCGGATTACGCCACAAGCCATGCCGTACATACCAGAACAGCAATTTGGATTTATAGCCGGCAGATCCACAACTCAGTCAATTGAGAGAGTGCTCGACACCATATGGGAAGCTACTGCCACGGCCAGAGGTTACATATACGCCATTTTCATAGATTACGTGAAAGCGCTCGACGGAGTGGACAGGACTATCATGGTAGATAAACTACGCCGCATTCTGGGAGAGGAAAACCCGAACCTGCCACTCATAGAGAACATCCTGAGTGTCAACCTACTAACGGTTAGCGACAAAGTGAGCCACTCCAGACCTATTACCCAGACGAATGGCGTTCTCCAGGGGGACCCTCTTAGCCCGATGATGTTTAACCTGCTAACACACGATGTCATACAAGAGGTAGCAGTAAACCTACCTATGTTCCTGTATGCAGACGACATGGTTATGATGTCGAGCAACAGAGAGGCATTACAGGAAGGGCTTAGCAGACTCCATGTATGGTCAAGAAGGAATGGCCTAGATATAAATACAGAGAAAACAAAGGTTATGAAGTTCAGAAAAGGCGGAAACGTCTCCAGATCGGACATCTTCACATATGGTAATGAGAAACTGGAAATTGTTAACTCATACAAATATCTGGGCTTAACACTGCAAGTGACAGGCAAGTCATTTACTAAGCACATAGAAGAAAGATGCTCGGCGGCGATCAAGGCTACGTACGACATAAAGAAGCTCGAAAAGCTCTCCACGACCACAGCCCTGCGCCTCTTCTACATCAAGATCGCTCCAATAGTTAGCTACGCGCTGAAAAAGATATGGGTTCACTTAACCTCAGCGAACCTAAAGAAGCTAGAAGCCGTGAAAGCGTCATACCTAAAAAGAGCTCTTCAAGTGTCAAAAACAACGCAAACGAGGCTGGTGTACCTATTAATGGACACGGATTTCTTCGTAAGAGAGCTGATGACGAGTAACGGCCTTCAACCTACACCTGCATATGAGGCCCACGTTAGGGACAGAGAAGAAAAAGCAGCAGACGTGGACCAGGAATTCCTTCAGACAGCCATGAACACGGAAGAATGGAAGAAGCCTAACTTCGAGCTACGTCACGTCTTCACGAGGACGGCGGCCCACGGGTTCCACCATAGGATCTGTGCCAAACGAGGATACCACTCGGCCTCAGAGCAGTGCATCTGCACCCTCTGTGGGCACAGCTGCAGTCAGTATCATATTCTAACCTGCCAAGCAAGGACTGAGACACTAACGTTCTACGCAAAAGAAGGCAACTTTTGATTAAAATGTAACAATGTACACATTGTGTTTAATAAATCTTAGTATTATTAGTATAGATTATATAAAATAAAATATTAAGAGTGTTATATGTTATAATATACAGATACAATAAAGGCGTATAGGGTCATAGGGGTATATTTAGATATTTGTATAAATATTTTACCAAATAAAACCTACGAGTATAATGAACAGTGAGTCTACACCTGGAAATGACAGCCACTTACGTAGCCTAACTGCCGACTGAAAATGTCTGCGAAACGTGCATGGATAAAAAAGACAAAGAAAGGAAAAGTAAAGAAAGAAAGAAGCGAAGAAAAAAAAGCATTTGTGCTTATCCTGAAGTCAATAAATGCAGAGTTAATAATACTAGAACACTATGTTGATTCCTGAATGAAGAATATTGAAGCTGTATTGAAAATCTGTTAGATCTTATAAGCCTCTTTGAAGGCTTAAAATTTTTCCATTTTGTTATTTTTGTGTTTAAATTAATTTTCAAAACTAAAATAATTATTTAATTTTCTTTCAGTCCCAATACTTTTATGACGAATTAATCTGTGAAAAAGGGCACATTACATATTTTTAATTTTTATTTTTCCTGAAGTTGTTTGAATATAAACAAGATAGTTTCATTTCTAATAAACGCACAAAAAATATAATATAAAAATATACACCTTTAGTAACGAAATGATATGATATACACAAATACAATGAAACTCTTTACAACAATTTTTCTCAAAACACCATTTGGACTATATACTCTTTTTCATATTCAGACTCAATTATTTTACTACTTATAGTGAGTGCAATACGTCTCTCAGATAAAACACTTTTTCTTATTGTTGTGTAATTTCCCATTATAGGCCTATTCTTCGGTAACTCAATAAATAATCAAATGTACTTTTGCTCATTCCAAAGTAGGCTAATTAAAAATAATTGTCATCGTGCATTCTCAAGGAATTAGCCTAATGATACAGTAAGAGAAACTGGGACATAATATTTGTTTTCTAAAATAAGTAGGTTGAACAAAAAAAAATTCTTCGACGTAATAAAAGATACAAACAATGCTTCCTCTCCGAACTCCATTTTGATAGCAAGCTTGCGGTGTGGTTGTTTGTGGTCGAAATGGACTTCAAATTACCAAAAAAAAAAAGTGGTCCACGTGTGGTCGGTTCCGTGTTCTCTGTTCGAAATCTGGGTACACAGCGAACCTTAGTGTATTCAGCCGGTGTGGGTTTGGGAATTCGCCTAGCTTAACGGTTAGCGCAATAGATCGTAAAAGTTCACAGTGCTAGGTCATACTGCCCCCTCCAGAAAATTCTATTCCATTCCATAAATGTACAAAATAAACAGAGACAAATAAATACGGAAAATCTGGACGGTCGTGTGGATAAACAGATTATCAGAAGAAGCATTAAACTGCATTTTAATTTATTTTGTAAATTAAGAGCTGAATAAAACATAATATATTAAGAAAAAAGAAAATAGCATAATCAGCGTGATATATATAACCAAAGTTATGAATATTTGAATATAATAAGTGAAAACCTCCCTCAAAGAAGGTTGTAAATCACATTTTTGACAATGTTGAGTTTCTGGTGGTATAAGGTTGTACACCAAAGAATGGACATTTTTTTCTATTTTCTGTGAAAATCATACAAATGTGATATACAACCTTCTTTGGAGGGAGGTTTTCAAACTTAAAAACGTCTACAGTATATTAGAAAATAGATTTTTTAATAAGAATATGGCTTCAGCTTTACAGTTATTATCTTTCTTAAATGAACTGATTCTTTAATGAACGCAATAAATCAATATCGTAGAGTCCAAATACTGCAAAACAACAACTCTATGCTCGAGAACTAATCCCTTTCCATATGCACGAATATGTGCAGTCCTTCTTGATTCAAGTCAGTATTCAACAGCGCCTTACTTCATGCTTACGATTATACACGTTTAAAGGAAAAGAGTGATAGCAAGCATTTGAAGAAACAGGAATGCGTTAATAAAAGATTGGCCAAATTCTAATATAAAGCAAGACTGAAAGTAATGCGAGAAATTGAGCAAATCTACCGTGAAACATGTTATCATTTTCCGTGCATAGTTTACTATGGTTTTGAAATGGGGCTAATACAGTAATATGACTACTTCATGCATTCTCACACACAGGCCTCTGGAGTGTAATAGAAGAACTCGGTCGATATTACCACATCTTCATAAGAACAGAAGGGGTTATTGAGGTCGTCACCCGGGGTACAGTTTACACGAATCACAGTGTTCCAACGCCATGTACCGTGAAGACTGTTATTCCATTATTCCATGGCATTAATGCTGGATGGAATCTTACTAAAACGGCATGAAATGTTGCTATTGCAGCGAGAACTGTGACAGTATATCGATGTGCCAATGTTCTCTAATGACTCTGCCCCACTATCGCTCTTGAAAGTTAAGTGCAATACCGGTGACCCCATTCCGTAACTCTGTACCCGTTGCCCTATATTGTGAAAAACAGAACATCGTCTGAACGTGAAGTCATCGGCTTCTCAGAGAATTTACTTTTTTCCTTTAACTTCAAGGATGCTTTAAGGGTTGAATTTTTTTCATTTTTCCACTTCTCTCCTTCTTTTCTTGTCCCAGTAAGAGGGAATATTTAAAAGTACGGAGGTGCCGTGTTGCCTCTAGTCTGCTTTTTCCAGTTTCCGTCCCCTATTGTCTTCTTTTCCTTCTCTCCACATTGTCAAGGATGATTATGGAATAAGAAGAAACTGAAATAACAGAAGAAATGAAAGTGGTCCGGAAAAATAATTTCTTCACACTAACTTTGTTTAAAGAATAGTCATTCTCACCGTTCTTTTTTAACTACAAATTACCAAACTTCTTGTCTCATGTAAAAGTTTAAATTATCTATGTTCTTCTTCCTATTTATCATCCTCCACTCGCTCTTCATTTTTATTACGTGTTTCATCTCTTCTTTCGCTACACCGATCTACCGATGAAAAGGTAAGTGACAGCATCCCCAGGATCTCCCTCAACACTATCCACGTCCATCTTACCTTCTCATCGTACGACCTATAGTGAAAATTCTGTGATTTATAATTTTTACAGAAATACACTTTTTATAAATGACGATACCAAAACGGCGGTTCTTTTCTCTCGGTTTGTCTATCCGTCCTTCTCTAGGCATACGGTCTGTTCGTCTGCGTACAGCGATTTCTCCTGTCGGACTATTGTTGTTCAGATTTAGTACGAGTTAATAATCTCGTAGCAAGATCATGAAATGTAATCACTCTTAGTAAAAAATATACAATGTTAGGGGTTGACGTGCAAATATTTTTACATCTCTTTAAGATAAATGCTTCTAAAGTAACGCCCTCTTTACTTTTTTCCTTGCGCTACTAGTTTCTCCATAAATGTACCACCACGTACTTTACAGTCTGATGTTTTATGAATGATGTACTGTGAAGTGCTTGTCGGTTTAGACAAAACGCACGTATTTCGATTATATGTAGGCCACTCCAGCATGAACAGCCAGTTAAGGATCTTTAACGTTGCAGGGCGCTCACTCACCAACATTTGACATAATGTAAGGATTCACAGATGATGAATTAGCCGATATTCATTTAAAGGACGGAATAGCAAGAGAATCTGCAAACGTGATGAGGGAGCTCTATTGGCAACAATTTCCAAATCTTGGGACTCCAAAAAATCAATGTTGTTGCTGTGTACCGAATACTCCGACTCACAGGATCTCTTCGTCCTCAAATCGAGGATTGTGGACCGCAAAGTGACGTTGTTTCGTTCGTAATGTGACAACTTTTCCAAAAAAAAAAAAAAAAAAAAAATCTACACTAGTTAAGAAAATATTAACTTTTGCTAATAAGTGAGAGATTATTTTATTTCCTATGTTTATTTTATTTCACTAAAAACAATTTGTAACTTTGAATTTCTTTTCATTCTTTCGCGATAGTTTAGGAGTGAATGCCTCATCGTTTATAAAGCCCTTTTTAATTTGGCACTACTTATAACATTACTTTCAATCCTTCTTTTTTATTGCAGTTTACCATACTTATGAGAATGCAGGCCGTGTTCGAAATTCGAACGTTTTACAGTACAAAATAAATAATTAATTTAATTCCATGTGTTAATATAAAAATATGTCACAAAATGTGTTTCTATTAGATTACACTTTAATTTGTTTGTTATCTATTATAGTACCAAGACTTTCATGACAAGCATGGACTACAGAAATTTAAAACAAATCAAAAAAACATAATACTTTACACGTCTAAAAATAAGTTCGATGTTTGAGATATTGTTTACATAAAATGGTTCAGTATTTTACACCGGATTAACTTTAAAAATATTTGCAAGTATACCTCCTTAAGGCGCATCTACACGGTTCAACTTTTCTTTCAACTTCACGCAGTCAAGCAATGTATGAAAGATTGATATCTAATATTAATATATATATATATATATATATATACGCACAGGGTGTAAGGGATATAAGTGCCATTATTTTAACTGATGATTATTCATGTCATAAGGATGAAAAAATGTCCTCACAATTTTCTTTCTAATTGCAATATTTAACTAATTATTAAAGTTTACAATATTAGATATTTGGCAACGCTGCTGGATGGGGAGGAGGGGGTTTACAAGTAAACAGTATAGCTCAAGCGGGTACAGACATACCGGTACAAAACAGATGCTCTGTTCTAATGCAGGGGCGGACCAGGACAACTTTTGTTTACATAAAACGAGCAGCAAATACACACTTTCAATCTCTTTAATAGAACATTATGGTAAATTTTCACTTCATTTAACAATATTGCTCCATTCTGTTTATCGTACATGTATGTTATGTTTTATTTAACGACGCTCGCAACTGCAGAGGTTATATCAGCGTCACCGGATGTGCCGGAATATTGTCCCGTAGGAGCTCTTTTACATACCAGTAAATCTATTGACATGAGCCTGTCGCATTTAAGCACACTTAAATGTCATCGACCTGGCCCGGGATCGAACCCGCAACCTTGGGCATAGAAGGCCAGCACTATACCAACTCGCCAACCAGGCCGACTTGTACGTGTAAAAAATAAACAGTAATGGTTTACTGCACAAAATCACACGAACTTTTGTCTAATAAAAATTTTAATCATTGAGAAACTGCTACAAAACTCGCCGATTAGGTAACCTCCTTTGGGGAAAACGATGAAAGAGTAGTGGAACGGAGAAAAATTCTCTCTGGCACCGGGATTTGAACCCGGGTTTTCAGCTCTACGTGCTGATGCTTTATCCACTAAGCCACACCGGATTCCCATCCTCGTGTCGCATCGAATCCTCTCAGTTTAAGTTCCTCCTCTTGGGTTCCCTCTGGTGGCCGCCCTCTGCATTACGTCATAGATTCTATGAACGTAGGACTAATGTCCACACATGTGGGGAGGTGCACCCGTTAAGAGTGACTGGTTGGCCGGGATCCGACGGAATAAGCGCCGTCTTAAATCACAAGTGATTTACGCATATCATATATGTTATTTTTAATGTACCGGAGTACATATGATGTTTCCATGAAGATATTCTGCGTCATCGTACGATGAAAGAGTAGTGTAACGGAGAAAAATTCTCTCCGGCACCGGGATTTGAACCCGGGTTTTCAGCTCTACGTGCTGATGCTTTATCCACTAAGCCACACCGTATTCCCATCCTCGTGTCGCATCGAATCCTCTCAGTTTAAGTTCCACCTCTTGGGTTCCCTCTGGTGGCCGCCCTCTGCATTACGTCATAGATGTCTATGAACGTAGGACTAATGTCCACACACGTGAGGAGGTGCACTCGTTATGAGTGACTGGTTGGCCGGGATCCGACGAAGTAAGCACCGTCTTAAATCACAAGCGATTCACGCATATCATATCTATTATTTTTAATGTACCGAAGTACATATGTTGTTTCCATGCAGATATTCTGCGTCATCGTACGATCTGTCGGATCCCGGCCAACCAGTCACTCATAACGAGTGCACCTCTGCACATGTGTGGACATTAGTCCTACGTTCATAGACATCTATGACGTAGTGCAGAGGACGGCCACCAGAGGGAACCCAAGATGCGGAACTTTAACTGAGAAGATTCGATCCGACATCGGGATGGGAATCCGGTGTGGCTTTGTAGATAAAACATCAGTACGTAGAGCTGAAAACCCGAGTTCAAATCCCGGTGCTGGAGAGAATTTTTCTCCGTTACACTACTCTTTCATCGTACGATGACGCAGCATATCTGCATGGAAACATCATATGTACTTCGGTACATTAAAAATAATATATTTTGGGAAAAAGTTGACTGTACATCCTTTCAATTACGACGTCTTTTTCCATAAATAAATAACTTATCTTGATATTCCTGAACTGTTAATGACATTGTAAGTTGTTTATCGAATATCTGTACTGAACTGCCATCCGCTCGGCAGGAGACCTATGGACAGGGAGCTTGAACTCAGCTGATCTGTTCGTCTGTGCATACTGTCAGCTGTATGAACCCTGCTGAACATGTTGACAGATCTCTCACGCCAGAATATTAACAAATTTAAGAATGTATTATTTAATTTCACGAAAACGTAATAGAACACAAATATTTATTTAAACTAATAATAACTCTTTTCTATATATACCTACTGATGCAATTGTTTTTGTAATTTGCTAACGATATAAACAGTAGGCCTATAATGCAAATAAAATAAAGAAAGAAATATTTTTTTCTGGGAAAACTATCAAGTTTTGACCCTATGTTGTATGGAAATTTTTGACTCTGTAGACCAGCGATCATCAGCACAGTGCACTCTCAGGCTAGCATCTCTTACCCGCAGGTCTCTTACAGCACTAGCTGCACCCGTGGCTGCTGGCGGGTATGCTTTCTCTTACATGGTGATGTATATTACGACTCCCTCCTTACCCTTTACCCATTTCAGCGAGTACTGACGACCACTGCTGTAGACCGTCCCCGAAGACTGTCAAGAGGACGGCACTTATATTCCTTACACCCTGTGAATATACAGTGTATAACAGTTGTTTGTACATCTCATATATTATTAAACTGACCTTTGAAATGGCCTTATAGTTCAAAATATATCAATAAAACTAAATTCATTGTGTTTCATGAGTTAAACATGAACACTGTAACATGAATAAAATTAATTTACATACACCTCTTACTTATATAAAACTTTAAAACTACATATTCCGTGAAATCCATGTAACACTGTTGTTAATGTAACATTTACTCCACAGACAGATAGCAGTTATGTTTAGATGCATAGTAAACAAGCATGAAGTGTGCACGGGGTTGTCTCTCAGTGGAAGTCACTTAATGTTAGTCTGTCTTCTGAATTGTGTACAATGGAGAGGCGTAAGGAGCTCAGTTCCGACTTAAAGAAAGTTATTGTTCACCTGGCTCTGAAGGGCTATTTGTGTAGGAAAAGAGATAAAGCAGTGCATAAAACACATTCTACAGTACAACACATTGTAAAAAAATTTCGAAATCACAGAACTTGGAATAATTGGACAAGAAAAACCAAGCCAAAATTGCTAAATGCACGTGACGATAGATTCATAGTTAATCAAGTTGTCAAAAATCCAAGAATAAGTGTTGCACAAATTCGAATCATGATTGAAGAGTCTTCAAACACGAAGATCAGTAATCAAACTATCCGGCGTGTGTTGTGGAAAAATGATTACCATGGCAGAAGACACGAAAGAGGCCGTACATTAATGAGACAAATCGAGCTCGAAGATTACACTTCGATAAAGAACATGTTGGTAAGGATGAGGAATTTTGGAACAGGGTAATATGATCAGATGAGACGGAGATAAATCTTTATGGTTCCGATCGCAATCATAAAATATATGGAGAAACCCCAACACAGATAACATTACCTACTGTGAAACACGGGGATGGATGCATACTATTGTGGGGCTGTATATTATGTGCAAATGGTGTGGGGAATATTGAGTGCAAAGATTGATTATGGTTAAATATGTGTACAATAACATTTTAAAGTCAAATGTTACTTAGAGTGCACAAAAATTGGGGCTGCCACTTGTGTATATGTTCCAATAAGACAATGAGAATAGACGTACTGCTCAAATCAATAAGGATTGGCTCATATGAAGATGACATTGAAAACGGTGTACCATTTAGACACAAAATCTTAATGTATCATAGTTGAACGCGAGTTTTAAACTTCATTCTTTCAATATTCTTCCCACATTGCATACGTACGCGCATGGAAAATTGAATCCTGTAATTGCAGCTTTACATTCTGTATATCGTAAGACGGACATACCCACGGAATAGCACGCGGAATGAAGTTCCAGAATTTACTAGCCAGCCGAAGGTTGTAAGAAATGCTACGTAAGACGTCAAGCTTCTAGGCGGTGACGCTGCGAGGGTTGTACAAATATGTAATGAACATCACTTATCATTCATAGGCAATATTTATTGTTCATATTAGTATTAATTATTGCAATTTTGTTATACACATTTATATTTTCTCTTTCATGCTTTCATACTATCATCCTGCTTCATATTTATGTATTGGCAGCGTTTGAAGAAACTTCACCATAGTGTCGCCATTTTTCACTTAATATTGTTGTTATATCAAGCGAAACTCTGTTAGCAGTCGCTAGCCTGAATATTAAGTTCACGGTTCCATCAGCCAACCTTGCCAATTCATAAGTTACAAAAAATGGACTTGTTAGTCTCTTAATTATCTTCAATATAGATTTCGATCTAAAAGTAACAAAATAAAATAATTAAAAACTCAGTACACGGAGGAAATAAATATTAAATATGTTAACAATGTTATTTTGCTCTGCACCATACCAATACAAGTTAATAATACTGCATTTCCATACTGACAGCTGAGTCATTAGAAAAGTACTACAAACGAAAAATTCATGTTGAAGTGTTAGAAACTTAGGAATGCTCTCAACTCTGTTAGCAACAGAGTCCTTTGTTCTCCTTGGCAGTTTATGTGTTGTGCCGCATTGTGGGAATTGTAGGTGCGTTTCAAACTGCTCTTCTTGCATATGATTTCGCAAACCAAACAACGCGCATCACTCCACATTCCTGACTGGGAAACATTAAAGATCATTCCCCCTTAAATTTGGTGTATGGTTGTTTGTGTGCTCGAAGAGTCACCTCTAACGTAGTCTGTTTATTCATTGCAACATTGAGAAGCTACCTGAGCAGTTGAAGGCTGGAGTGGAAAAGAAGGAGTAGATCAGCCGGAACGCGAGTTACAGAAATGCGCGCCGCGGAGCGCAAGCCCGACGGGCTGTGTTTGGGCATCATACCTGTCGTAACGACACACTCGCTCATTATGTGTTCCACAACAATTCAGATTTTATTTTGTTACGACTGGTATTTCCTTTACAGATTTGATAGTTGAACTATCATTCAAAACACAAAGCAAACATTAATTAATTAACTGTGAAATCTATACTAATAATAAATTTGTAGCCAAAATTTTTCTGGTAATTTTCGATTTTCCAAAAATAATTGGTGTTAACATGTATAATTAACCATCCTGAAACCGAAAATCGCTTTTTTGACATTTTTGTATGTCTGTCTGGATGTTTGTTACCTTTTCACGCGATAATGGCTGAACGGATTGCGGTGAAAATTGGAATATAAATTAAGTTCGTTGTAACTTAGATTTTAGGCTATATGGCATTCAAAATATTTCATTTGAAAGGGGGGTTATAAGGGGGCTTGAATTAAATAAATCGAAATATCTCCCTTATTATTAATTTTCATGAAAAATATTACATTACAAATGTTTCTTTAAAACTAATTCCCGATAAGTTTTACTCCATGCAAAATTTTGATAGGACTGATATTTAATGAGATAAATGAGTTTCAAAATTAAAATAACAACGCCATCTAAGGCGGTGTAATGAAATAAAAAACAAATGACTTCGTCTATAAGGGGCCTTGGACAACAACAATCGAAATCTTATGAAGCATAGCCTACAGAGAATGTTTCTGTGTTTGTATGAAGTAATATCGGAAGCAAAATTAACCGATTTGTATAATTAATTATTATTTCACCATTGCATTTTTATTGGGTTATTTTACGACGCTGTATCAACATCTAGGTTATTTAGCGTCTGAATGAGATGAAGGTGATAATGCCGGTGAAATATGTCCGGGGTCCAGCACCGAAAGTTACCTAGCATTTGCTCGTATTGGGTTGAGGGAAAACCCCGGAAAAAACCTCAACCAGATAGCTTGCCCCGACCGGGATTCGAACCCGGGCCACCTGGTTTCGCAGCCAGACGCGCTGACCGTTACTCACAGGTGTGGACTTCACCATTGGAAAGTGTAGTTTCTCTAGATGGACATAATGCTATAAATGTTATACAGTAACTTCTGAGTGAATCGAGGACTGGTAAGATTAAAATAGCTTCTTATGCACAGAAAACTTGATAGGCTATTCTGTACATTTTTATTCTATGCAAAATTTTGATAGGACTGATATTTAAGGATATACAAGACTTTTAAAATAACAATACAATACATTTTCACCACCGCCTCAAATTATAGTAAGTTATTGTTATTCCTGCAGTAACTCCTATGTGCAAAATATAAAATTTTTGAGTAGAAAGAAAAAAGACATTTATTCATTCCATGGCAATGGTACATAGGAGATCGTGAATTCTTACATTTTCGAAAGAAATAAATATAATTACATATCACGTATCACTATTTAAGTTACTTGAAGGGTTCAGAACCATAGTGGGCCAAGCGCCATTTACTGAAGACGTAGAAAACAAGGGTTAAAATTAAGTTATTAGTTCATAATTCCATGGAAACATATAGCAAGTAATATAAAGTATGCACATTAAAACTAAAAGATATGTTAATCTTCATTAAACTATGGTTGCATGTAATAAAAATAAAACATGTTAAAGGAATTGTCATTGCACCAAATGAGTGGTCTTTGGATCAAAATAATCGCATTTTAATTTTTTAAATACAATTTAAATTAAGCAACATATTAAACGATTTATTCTTCTATCAAATACGAATGTTCCCTGGGTCAAACGTCCTATTTTAATTATGTAATTACTTTATATTTATTTCTATCGGGTGCAGTGGAGCGCACGGGTACGGCTAGTAAATAATAACATAAAGGTTCGTGTTCTGAATTGCACACGGAAAGTATTTTCATACTTTTAAAGCTAAGATATCCGACATCCTTATTATATAATATAACATATATCATGTCACATGACGTGAGTCTCGTCTGTGTGTGATGTGTTTCGCGTGTGTCGTGTGTCTCAGACATCAGACTACTACAAGATAGGATATATGAAATACAGTATGCATATTAATCTAAAACGAGGTAACAATAAGTTACCTGTTCAAACGTGTTGGTAAGGTAGAGAGGAAGACATGATCTTCAGACGGAAGCAAAATGTGACTAGTATCTGCAAAAGGGTAATTTCTATACCAGACGTTGGTCAATTCCCACTGTAGATTCTTCTCGTGACTTAGAGCAAACATTACACAGAGTTTTCGCCGGAATCGATGCATTAGTGTCAAGGTTAGATGCGTCTAGGGAGAGAGAGATAAATAATAACCATGGCTTTCCTCCAGTTTACGGCAGCACTGTATTATCCTTCTGGGATCCCATTTCAATAGGTAGTCACAAAATCTGAAGCTCACCTATGCCAAGAATATATTCAGCTTGTACAAAGATTCACACCACATTTCCTGAGTATTCCATTAGAATATCATTTATGAAGACGCAATGTTGTGATAGTAATTACTGGCGTAAATACATAGCCTATATGAATAAAACAAAATTTCGAAAATTATATTTATTTTCGATTGGAGGAAAAGGAAACCGTAATTCAGGCGACGAGATTTGTATAGATAATACGACAGCGACGAGGACTGTATAGATATTACGACGGTGACGTAGATTGTGTAGATATTACTACGGCGACGGAGATTGTGTAGATGCTACTATGGTGACGGGGACGGTGTAGATATTACTACGGCGACGGAGATAGTGTAGATACTACGATGGTGACTGCGATTGCATAGATATTACTACAGCGACGGGGAATGTGTGGATATTACTACAGTGACGGAGATTGTGTAGATTCTACTATGGTGACGGGGATTGTGTAGTTATTACTACAGCGACGGGGATTGTGTAGATACTACGATGCTGACAGGGACTGTGTAGATATTACTACAGCGACGGAGATTGTGTAGATACTACGATGGTGACGGGGATTGTGCAGATATTACTACAGCGACGAAGATTGTGTAGATACTACGATGGTGACGGGGACTGTGTAGATATTACTACGGCGACGGGGATTGTACTACGACGGCGACGGAAATTGTGGAAAGGTTGTAAAGTATTTCTATATGTAATGTGTATTTTAAACTATAAATTTTCATGGCTGTAAACGTTTGCGAAACGCGGATCCTTGATCAAGTAAAGAGGACAGGGAACTAGCCCGAGAAGCCATTAATTTTTCTCTAGAAATATGATTAGATGTATAGAGTGTAAGGGGTGTGAGTGCCATTATTTTAACTGATGATTATTCATGTAATAAGGAAAATGAAATGTCTTTACAATTTTTTTCTAATTGCAATATTTAACTAATTATTAAAGTATACTATAATAGACGTTTTGCAATGTTGCTGGATGGGAAGGAGGGAGTTTAGATGTACACAGAACAGCTCAAGCGGAGAGGAGGGGGTTTGGAAGTAGGCCTACACAGTACAGTTCAAGCGGGTGCAGACACACGGGTACAAAACAGATGCTCTGTTCTAATGCAGGAGCGACCATGACAATACTGTTGTTTACATAAAATTAGCAGTAAATACAAACTTTGAACCTCATTAATAGAACATTATGGTAAATTCACATTTTATGTAAGAATATTGCTCCATTTTTTATTGTACGTCTAAAAAATAAACAATAATGGTTTCCTGCACAAAATCACACGGACTTGTTTTCTAATGCAACATTTTAATCTCTCCCGCTTCCGTAAAGCAGTATCATTTTTACACAAATTTCTGGTTATGTGATTGTCTAAAGAGACTTCTAGTTTCTAATAATCGTTGAGAAACAGCTACAAAACTCGCCGATTACATAACCTTCTTTGAGGAAAACGTTGATGGTACATCCTTCTTTACTCACTCGAATTACGAGGACTTTCTCCATAAATTAATAACATATGATATTCCTAAACTGTAAATGATATTGTAAGTTGTTTATTGAATACCCTGTACTGAAATGCCATCCGCTTGGCAGTATAGCTATGGACAGGGAGCTTGAACTCAGCTGATTCGTACTTATGTCTGTGCAGATTACTGCCTGCTGAACGTTGCCACGTCTCTCTCACCAGAATATTAACAAATTTAAACATGCATTTTTATTTAATTTCAAGAAAACGTAATAGAACACACAAATGTTTACTTAAACTAATAATAACTCTATGCTAGATATATCTACTGCTGTTATTTGTTTTTGTGATTTTACTAACGATATAAGCTGTATAACGCAAATAAAATAAGGAAATTTTTTTTTTCTGGGAAAACTATCAGGTTTTGACCCTATGTTGTATGGACATATTTTGATCCTGTAGACCGTCCCCGACGACAGTGAAAAGGACGGCACTTATAGTCCTTACACTCTGTACCTATATCGTTTATAAGCCGATTGCATTGATTGATCTGCGCTGTAATTGAACGTGCTATGAAACAATCGTGCAGCACCAACAATACCGAACAGGCTAAGGCCTACACTATGTTAGAAGCTCACAGCGTGTGTCACTTCGATAGTTGGAAATAAATATGTACATTCTGTTCCAGCGTAAAGATTGGAAGAAAAGTGTTGCATTTGTAATATTACTTTCTCTGAGTGATTGAGACTGAATATTTTTCTTGAACTTTGGTAGATAATAATGGCTCTGTAGCGTGTCACTTCATCTTTTTCCCTGTATCATAAGATCACTATCACTCTAACGTGCTCATTCATTGTGCAGAAATTGTATTTTCTAATTTAACTCAAGTAGATAAGAAATGACGGGGAGTGACAGGCTCCCACAGGCTCCCCATGTGACGTCACAGGGGGCGTGGCCAAAGTATTAAGTCAGACGTGGGCGTGGCCAAAGTATGGCGTCATGGAGGGGGCAGGGCTTAAATTATGACATCACGGAGGGGGTGGGGGGCTTAAATTATGACGTAAGAAAGGGGTGTAACTTAAATTACGTCATAAATGGCAATCTAAGACTTCAAGGTGAAAGTGTGACGTCATGCACACGTGCAGGTATGTAATTGAAGTTGTGGCATGACATGTTCATACAAGTTTGGGGGGGGTGAAATAAACAAGTTCATACATGTTTATCTCCTCAATGCAGATGTAATGTCTGCTATGTGTGCATATATTATGCTGATTCACGATTGTTCTTGCAGCATCTTATGTTATACAAGGGTGGAGGTAGGGAGTGACTGGTGGTAGGGAGTGACTGGCGGTAGGGTGCAGGTAGGGGGTTTTATGTGACGTCAGAAGTGGGCGTGGTGAACGTCACATGTGGCTTTTCACGAAGGGACGTAACTTAAAAGTGTGACGTCATAAATGGCTATCTGACAAGTTCATACATGTTTGAACATCCCATCTACTACGTGTGCAAATATTATGCAAGCTCACATCCGGCGAGTGTGTGAATTGCTGAGTAAAGAATTCACTTGTAAATTAAACTCATACATTCTTCTTCTTAAGATTCTAATGTAATGGTAATTTAATTGATGGGGGGGTGGGTGTTGGAAATTTGAATGGAGGGCATAAATGGTTGTACTTTCCGATAAAAAATTAATCTAGCACACTTGTAAATTAAACAGGATGTGGCTGAAGTGACGTTATAAATTTGTAATTGAAGTTGGAAATGGGGGAGGGTGGGGTTAAAATGTACTTTATGCCAATTGTTGAGTAATTGATAAAACATATTAAGATTCTAATGTACTGGTAATTGAGTTGATAAATAGTAATGAGAAATGGAAATTGGAATGTGGGAATTATTGATGGCGTAAATGGTTGTACTTTAAACCAATTTATAAAAAAATTAATCTAGCACACTTGTAAATTAAACATATACATTCTTCTCATATTATTCCAATGTAATACATTTTGAGTGGTTTGTTTAGCGTATTTAATTTAAGCCATACATTATTACCAACATTAAATTCATCAGAATGTGACATTATTATGATTTAGAGCAGTAATTGTAGCAGATAAATCAACGTAGATAAATATTGCATGATGCAAATAATATGCAAGCTGTTAAATTCACATCCGGTGAAGACGCAAGTGCTGAATAATGGCCAGCTATCCAATGGATGTCCTGAAACTGGTTGTACTTTAAGCCAATTGTTGAGTAATTGATAAAAAATATTAAGATTCTAATGTACTGATAATTGAATTGATAAATAGTAATGGGAAATGGAAATTGGAATGCGGGAATTATTGATGGCGTAAATGGTTGTACTTTAAGCCAATTTACAAAAAAAATTAATCTAGCACACTTGTAAATTAAACACATAAATTCTTCTCATATTATTATTATTCCAATTAAATACATTTAATGTAGATGTATATGTTGTGTAATGCATAAGTGTGCAAATATTATGCAAGCTTGCTGAATCACTTCCGGCGACGATGCAATTGCTGAGTAATGATAAAAGCATGTTCTTTAAGCATCTGCAACGTGTCATATTACACAACTATTGCATGATGCAAATAATATGCAAGCTGTTAATTCACATCCGGTGAAGACGCAAGTGCTGAATAATGGCCACCTTATTATTATTATTATTATTATTATTATTATTATTATTATTATTATTATTATTATTATTATTATTATTATTATGGCTCCAATTTAATACATTTTGAAGTAACATTTATTGGATTGATTAATAATTTAATACATTTTGAAGTAACATTTTTTGGATTTATTTTAAGCCATACATTATTACCGAAGAAGTTCGTAATATAGTAATTGCTTCTTCTTCTTCTCATTATTATTATTATTCGTGATAAAGAAGATTAAAGTGTGGCGTTATAAATTTGTAATTGAAGTTGGAAATGGGTGAGGGCTGTTTATAATTTGAAATAAATATGTCATAACTTAAAGTGTGATGTTATAAATTTGTAATTCAAGTTGGAAATGGGGGAGGGGAAATTTGATAAAATTCTAATGTAATAGTAATTTAATTGATAAATAGTAATGGGTAAGGGAAATTCGCAAGTGTTAATTGAAATTGGAATGGGGGAATTATTGATGGCGTAAATGGTTGTACTTTAAGCCAATTGATAAAAAAATTAATTTACACACTTGTAAATTAAACACATACATTCTTCTCATATTATTCCAATGTAATACATTTTGAAGTAAAATTGAGTGGTTTGTTTAGCGTATTTAATTTAAGCCATACATTATTACCAACATTAAATTAATCAGAATGTGACATTATTATTTCGTAATACAGTAATTGTAGCAGATAAATCAATATAGATGTATATGTTGCGTAATGTTAATACATATGCATAATTGTGCAAATATTATGCAAGCTTGCTGAATCACTTCCGACGACGATGCAATTGCTGAGTAATGATAAAAATATGTTTTTGATACACCTGGAACGTGTTATATTACACAAATATTGCATGATGCAAATAATATGCAAGCTGTTAATTGACATCCGGCGATTGTTCTCACAGCGTTTTATGTTACACAAATATTGTATTGATTACAAGTAAATAATAGCTATCTGCTATGTGTGCAAATATTATGCAAGGTTGCTAATTTTATATCCGACGATGAAATTGCTGAGTAATGATAAAAACATGTTTTTGATAATGACCTTGGAGGTAATATGGCTGGATGATGAGGTGAATTATTTAGAAGTGTAATGAAAGAAGTATTGCAGTTTGGAATAATTGATATTGAACAAGTTTAGACAGCAGTGGGAGGGGGGGGGGGCAAGATGATGAATAATACGCTCGAATTTATACAACTATTACACTATCACATATTTTATAAAAGATCTTTGTCAAAAAAAATTTGGTAGTGTAATAGCAGCCATAGCGTTAATAATGTCTCACAATATTTATTTTTAATTTTAATTTAGATGATACTGCATCTCCAGTCTCGCTTTGAGCTGAAGAAGAAGAAATCGCACAATTTAAATGCTCTGAGTGTAAAAAAAAAAGTGACCATGATGAAGCGTGGTGAATGTTAAGCTTGATTATGAAGAATCTTTTCGGAAATAGTTTTGCACTGTAATTTCTTTTATGTCTTAACCATCCATTTCCATCTCACATAACCAAAGGGTTGGGATTCGTTTAAAGTTCCAAATGGGGAATGGGTTATTAACTATAACACTTTCCTTTCAAATATTAGTAATCCTTTTCCAATATTAAGAATTGGTATATAGGTTTTCAAATATTAATAATCCTTAAGAATTGGTGTATAAGCTGAGATTATTCTAAACATATATGCTAAAGGAATATGATATAATTCCAGTGGTAGCTTATTGATTTGGGAGCGGTGGATTCATTACATGTTTGTATGATAAAACCTGAGGATAATTGTGAGAATGTCAATGATTAAACTGAACCTAGTCATTGGGGATGGGGATGTGCTTGGTAAAAGAAAATAGTAACAACATAAAATTATGCGTATATATTTATTCCTAAAAATAAATACAATGCACTGAGTAAGAAAAAAAGTAACACATACTTACATTTTTAAACATATGATATGAGTAAAAGCACTTTATACATAATCCAATAAGACACTTTGAACGTTGTGTTCGAACAACGCTCATACACCCTTTTTGCAGACATCTCCTGCGACTTTTGAATGGGATATATTGCACCAAATGATTTATACCATCATATCGATATTCTCCACTGTTATATGTAATCGGAGAACAAGTTAGTCTCACACCCGCTTTCTTTGTGATAAACATTGCAACTGATACGAAAATCGTAATCTTGTGACATATACGTTACAACTTGTCGAAAATCGTAATCTTGTGATATATATGTTACAACTTGTCGAAAATCGTAATCTTGTGACATACGTTACACCTTGTCGAAAATCGTAATCTTGTGACATATACGTTACAACTTGTCGAAAATCGTAATCTTGTGACATATATGTTACACCTTGTCGAAAATCGTAATCTTGTGACATATACGTTACACCTTGTCGAAAATCGTAATCTTGTGACATATATGTTACAACTTGTCGAAAATCGTAATCTAGTGACATATATGTTACACCTTGTCGAAAATCGTAATCTTGTTGCGATAATGAAACACCATGTCGAAAATCGTAATCTTGTGACATGTATGTTACAACTTGTCGAAAATCGTAATCTTGTGACATATATGTTACAACTTGTCGAAAATCGTAATCTTGTGACATATATGTTACACCTTGTCGAAAATCGTAATCTTGTGACATATACGTTACACCTTGTCGAAAATCGTAATCTTGTGACATATATGTTACAACTTGTCGAAAATCGTAATCTTGTGACATATATGTTACACCTTGTCGAAAATCGTAATCTTGTTGCGATAATGCAACACCATGTGGAAAATCGTAATCTTGTGACATATATGTTACAACTTGTCGAAAATCGTATTCTTGTTGCGATAATGCAACACCATGTCGAAAATCGTATTCTTGTGACATATACGTTACACCTTGTCGAAAATCGTATTCTTGTTGCGATAATGCAACACCATGTCGAAAATCGTAATCTTGTGACATATATGTTACACATTGTCGAAAATCGCAATATTGTGACATATACGTTACACCTTGTCAAAAATCGTAATCTTGTGACATATACGTTACACCTTGTCGAAAATCGTAATCTTGTGACATATATGTTACACCATGTTGAAAATCGTAATCTTGTTGCGATAATGCAACACCATGTCGAAAATCGTAATCTTGTGACATATATGTTACAACTTGTCGAAAATCGTAATCTTGTGATGCAACACCATGTCGAGAATGATTTTCTACAAGTTGTAACGTATATGTCACAAGATTACGATTTTCGACAAGGTGTAACGTATATGTCACAAGATTACGATTTTCGACAAGGTGTAACATATATGTCACAAGAATACGATTTTCGACAAGGTGTAACGTATATGTCACAAGATTACGATTTTCGACAAGTTGTAACATATATGTCACAAGATTACGATTTCCGACAAGGTGTAACGTATATGTCACAAGATTACGATTTTCGTATCAGTTGCAATGTTTATCACAAAGAAAGCGGGTGTGAGACTAACTTGTTCTCCGATTACATATAACAGTAGAGAATATCGATATGATGGTATAAATCATTTGGTACAATATATCCCATTCAAAAGTCGCAGGAGATGTCTGCAAAAAGGGTGTAAGAGCGTTGTTCGAACACAACGTTGAAAGTGTCTTATTGGATTATGTATAAAGTGCTTTTACTCATATCATATGTTTAAAAATGTAAGTATGTGTTACTTTTTTTCTTACTCAGTGCATTGTATTTATTTTTAGGAATAAATATATACGCATAATTTTATGTTGTTACTATTTTCTTTTACCAAGCACATTCCCATCCCCAATGCCAAGTTCAGTTTAATCACTGACATTCTCACAATTATCCTCAGGTTTTATCATACAAACATGTAATGAATCCACCGCTCCCAAATCAATAAGCTACCACTGGAATTATATCATATTCTTGTAGCATATATGTTTAGAATAATCTCAGCTTATACACCAATTCTTAAGGATTATTAATATTTGAAAACCTATATACCAATTCTTAATATTGGAAAAGGATTACTAATATTTGAAAGGAAAGTGTTATAGTTAATAACCCATTCCCCATTTGGAACTCTAAACGAATCCCAACCCTTTGGTTATGTGAGATGGAAATGGATGGTTAAGACATAAAAGAAATTACAGTGCAAAACTATTTCCGAAAAGATTCTTCATAATCAAGCTTAACATTCACCACGCTTCATCATGGTCACTTTTTTTTTACACTCAGAGCATTTAAATTGTGCGATTTCTTCTTCTTCAGCTCAAAGCGAGACTGGAGATGCAGTATCATCTAAATTAAAATTAAAAATAAATATTGTGAGACATTATTAACGCTATGGCTGCTATTACACTACCAAATTTTTTTTGACAAAGATCTTTTATAAAATACGTGATAGTGTAATAGTTGTATAAATTCGAGCGTATTATTCATCATCTTGCCCCCCCCCTCCCACTGCTGTCTAAACTTGTTCAATATCAATTATTCCAAACTGCAATACTTCTTTCATTACACTTCTAAATAATTCACCTCATCATCCAGCCATATTACCTCCAAGGTCATTATCAAAAACATGTTTTTATCATTACTCAGCAATTTCATCGTCGGATATAAAATTAGCAACCTTGCATAATATTTGCACACATAGCAGATAGCTATTATTTACTTGTAATCAATACAATATTTGTGTAACATAAAACGCTGTGAGAACAATCGCCGGATGTCAATCAACAGCTTGCATATTATTTGTATCATGCAATATTTGTGTAATATAACACGTTCCAGGTGTATCAAAAACATATTTTTATCATTACTCAGCAATTGCATCGTCGTCGGAAGTGATTCAGCAAGCTTGCATAATATTTGCACACTTATGCATATGTAATAACATTACGCAACATATACATCTATATTGATTTATCTGCTACAATTACTGTATTACGAAATAATAATGTCACATTCTGATTAATTTAATGTTGGTAATAATGTATGGCTTAAATTAAATACGCTAAACAAACCACTCAATTTTACTTCAAAATGTATTACATTGGAATAATATGAGAAGAATGTATGTGTTTAATTTACAAGTGTGTAAATTAATTTTTTTATCAATTGGCTTAAAGTACAACCATTTACGCCATCAATAATTCCCCCATTCCAATTTCAATTAACACTTGCGAATTTCCCTTACCCATTACTATTTATCAATTAAATTACTATTACATTAGAATTTTATCAAATTTCCCCTCCCCCATTTCCAACTTGAATTACAAATTTATAACATCACACTTTAAGTTATGACATATGTATTTCAAATTATAAACAGCCCTCACCCATTTCCAACTTCAATTACAAATTTATAACGCCACACTTTAATCTTCTTTATCACGAATAATAATAATAATAATAATAATAATAATAATAATAATAATGAGAAGAAGAAGAAGCAATTACTATATTACGAACTGCTTCGGTAATAATGTATGGCTTAAAATAAAGCCAATAAATGTTACTTCTAAATGTATTAAATTGTTAATCAATCCAATAAATGTTACTTCAAAATGTATTAAATTGGAGCCATAATAATAATAATAATAATAATAATAATAATAATAATAATAATAATAATAATAAGGTGGCCATTATTCAGCACTTGCGTCTTCACCGGATGTGAATTAACAGCTTGCATATTATTTGCATCATGCAATAGTTGTGTAATATGACACGTTGCAGATGCTTAAAGAACATGCTTTTATCATTACTCAGCAATTGCATCGTCGCCGGAAGTGATTCAGCAAGCTTGCATAATATTTGCACACTTATGCATTACACAACATATACATCTACATTAAATGTATTACATTGAAATAATAATAATATGAGAAGAATGTATGTGTTTAATTTACAAGTGTGCTAGATTAATTTTTTTTATAAATTGGCTTAAAGTACAACCATTTACGCCATCAATAAGTCCCGCATTCCAATTTCCATTTCCCATTACTATTTATCAATTCAATTACCAGTACATTAGAATCTTAATATTTTTTATCAATTACTCAACAATTGGCTTAAAGTACAACCAGTTTCAGGACATCCATTGGATAGCTGGCCATTATTCAGCACTTGCGTCTTCACCGGATGTGAATTTAACAGCTTGCATATTATTTGCATCATGCAATATTTATCTACGTTGATTTATCTGCTACAATTACTGCTCTAAATCATAATAATGTCACATTCTGATGAATTTAATGTTGGTAATAATGTATGGCTTAAATTAAATACGCTAAACAAACCACTCAAAATGTATTACATTGGAATAATATGAGAAGAATGTATATGTTTAATTTACAAGTGCGCTAGGTTAATTTTTTTATAAATTGCTTTAAAGTACAACCATTTACGCCATCAATAATTCCCACATTCCAATTTCCATTTCCCATTACTATTTATCAATTCAATTACCAGTGCATTAGAATCTTAATATGTTTTATCAATTACTCAACAATTGGCTTAAAGTACATTTTAACCCCACCCTCCCCCATTTCCAACTTCAATTACAAATTTATAACGTCACTTCAGCCACATCCTGTTTAATTTACAAGTGTGCTAGATTAATTTTTTATCGGAAAGTACAACCATTTATGCCCTCCATTCAAATTTCCAACACCCACCCTCCCCATCAATTAAATTACCATTACATTAGAATCTTAAGAAGAAGAATGTATGTGTTTAATTTACAAGTGAATTCTTTACTCAGCAATTCACACACTCGCCGGATGTGAGCTTGCATAATATTTGCACACGTAGTAGATGGGATGTTCAAACATGTATGAACTTGTCAGATAGCCATTTATGACGTCACACTTTTAAGTTACGTCCCTTCGTGAAAAGCCACATGTGACGTTCACCACGCCCACTTCTGACGTCACATAAAACCCCCTACCTGCACCCTACCGCCAGTCACTCCCTACCACCAGTCACTCCCTACCTCCACCCTTGTATAACATAAGATGCTGCAAGAACAATCGTGAATCAGCATAATATATGCACACATAGCAGACATTACATCTGCATTGAGGAGATAAACATGTATGAACTTGTTTATTTCACCCCCCGCAAACTTGTATGAACATGTCATGCCACAACTTCAATTACATACCTGCACGTGTGCATGACGTCACACTTTCACCTTGAACTCTTAGATTGCCATTTATGACGTAATTTAAGTTACACCCCTTTCTTACGTCATAATTTAAGCCCCCCACCCCCTCCGTGATGTCATAATTTAAGCCCTGCCCCCTCCATGACGCCATACTTTGGCCACGCCCACGTCTGACTTAATACTTTGGCCACGCCCCCTGTGACGTCACATGGGGAGCCTGTGGGAGCCTGTGGGAGCCTGTCACTCCCCGTCATTTCTTATCTACTAACTCAGAATACGGCAACTGTGTTGGCAAACAAATGAAAGTATAGACAACATAAAAGGCTTATACAACAACAATCTTAAAAACATCGAACATCTTAAACATCGAACTGTAAATTTTTTCTTCATTAACACGAACAACCTATAGGATACTTCTAACCACGTAGTGCTTTATTGCAAGTTCTAAATGGTGATGTTTTAGTCACTTAGAGCAGTGGCCGTTAGCATACGCTGAAATGGGTAAGGGGTAAGGAGTGTCTCGGAACATGCACCGGCGCACAGGGGTTCCAAATACAAATCTAGCAGGACAAAATTGATAACTCTTCTCGTTTCTAGTAGATTTTCATAACATTTTGTATATAGGTTACAAATGGCATTTCATGTTTTTGCGTTTAAACTCTTTCATTACGTTTGGATAAGATAAACCACCCTTTCATAGGGGTTGAATTTAAAAGAATAATAATTTTATAAAAAAAGATTTTCGCAGGGATTGGAACGAAACCACAAATGCATTATATACTTTCAATTTAATTTTACTGTGTGAAAGATGCTAAAAATAGATAATAGTCGTACATATTCAGTCAAATATAGGCTAATTTATTTGCTTATAAAAATAACCTACATACTAATAGAATTTTAACAAAATCACCAACTCTGGTTAAATAAACCTACATTTGAAATATTAACAGATACGAGGCGCATCCAGAAAGTAAGTTTCCCAATTTTGTCAATTGAAAGTAAACGTAATTAGCCGTGTCAATTGCGCATGCGTAACATATCTATGACGTATCAATCATATGCCAGCCGGACAGGTCCCGCCTGGTGCCAGAAGCATGGCAGCAGTGGTCCGAAATGGAAGCTCTTATTCCTTCTCTCGCCGCCTGCGAGGTTCGGTCGGTGATAAAGGTCTTTAATGCACAAAGCATTGCGCCAATTGAAATTCATCGGCAGCTCTGTCAGGTCTATGGGCCGAACATCATGAGTAAGCAGATGGTGCGTCGCTGGTGTAGGCAGTTTTCCGAAGCTCGTCAAAGTGTCCATGATGAAGAGCGCAGTGGGCGACCGTCCCTCATCAATGATGATCGTGTTGAGTTGGTGCGGCAGTGCATCATGGAGAACAGTCGCTTCACGATTACGGAGCTGAGCAGCCATTTTCCGCAGATATCGCGATCCTTCTTGCATGAGATTGTCACTTAGCACCTGCTGTTCAAAAAAGTGTGTGCCAGGTGAGTGCCGAAAAACCTGACACCCGAACATAAAATGCAACGTTTAGGAGCAGCACCGACATTTCTGCAACGGTATCACGATGACGGCGACGAGTTCCTCGACAGGATCGTCACGGGCGATGAGACTTGGATTTCGCACTTCACCCCGGAAACCAAGCAGCAGTCAATGCATTGGCGGCATAGCGGATCTCCGGTCAGGACGAAATTCAAACAGACGCTGTCGGTACGGAAAGTGATGTGCACGGTGTTCTGGGACAGGAAGGGCATTCTGCTCATTGACTTCCTTCCAAGAGGTGAAAGAGTGAACGCTGACCGTTACTGCGAAACACTGCGAAAATTGCAACGTGCCATTCAAAACAAGAGACGTGGAATGCATACTGCAGGTGTTGTGCTCCTCCATGACAATGCTCGTCCACATACGGCTCGGCGCACAGCAGCTGTTTTGACGGAATTTGGCTGGGAGTTGTTTGATCACCCACCCTACAGTCCTGATCTTGCTCCCAGCGATTTTCACGTTTCCTTGCACCTCAAGAAATTCCTGTCCTCCGGTGAGCGTTTTGGCAACGACGAAAAGCTGAAGACGTCTGTCACACGCTGGTTCCATTCACAGGCGGCAGAGTTCTACGACAGAGGGATACAAAAGTTGATCCTACGATACGACAAGTGTCTCAATTCTGATGGTGACTATGTTGAAAAATAGCTGAAACATTGCTGTACCTGTTGCCAATAAATGTTTTCCTGAAAGTGTGTGTTCTTTTTTTTTAATGGGGAAACTTACTTTCTGGACGCGCCTCGTATTTTAGAGAGAAAATCCGCCCTATCCGGTCCCACGCCCGGTTAAGAAAGGAGGAGGGAAGGAGAATACCTCGTAATAAATCCTGGGCTCAGATGACCCGGCTGTCAGTACCCAGTAAGGGTGCCTTACCTAGGGTAACGGACGAATACCACAACGGCGAGAAGTAGCCTATATTCTGAACGGCGGAAGTGGCACTCTCACTCTCCAGAGGTTAACATTTGAGAGCCCCTATCCGGGGTAGCATGGATGAAGACCCCAACGGTAGTATTTCTAGCGGAAGGGGCAGCCCTCTCCTTGGGGTTAATACAAGAGAGGAGCGAGTCCGAATGCTCTAAGGCGGCAATCCCACCATCGGTCTTACTCATCAGTAGGCCGGTTACCTGCTATTCTAAACCTAGACCTACATATATTAAAACTGACCTGCCCAGATCAGTCGAAGTAATGTCCGCCCTGTAATTTCTCAAACGGCCGCTTGAGCGCTAGTCACCCACTTACAAAGGAAACACTAGTATACGACAGCTCGTTCGTAAGCACGTGGATATCTCGATGATAGTTTTCTGTTTCATACTATGTAGTTTATTTTAAGTATAAAATGGTTTATTGCTGTGTCCCTTTTTGTACCAGTAAAATGATTAAAGGTACCACAGTATCTTTTCATAAATTACCTAGTGATGGTGAGAATAGTACGAAGTGGATGCAAGTCATATCCCGACGAGGTTAATTAAACCCAAAATTTGTTAAATTTGTTATATATGAATTGACGTCTATTAGCTGCCGATTTATAACTATAAATATATAATGCAATAAAATCTCTGTGATCCGAAATGTAAAGTGGAAATTAATATTTATTTGTCAAGTTCAACTAGAACTAGAGCGTAGGGAAAGGCAAGTTTTATTAATAGGCCAACACGATATATTATTGCGTATTCAACAATGGCTTTATAGCCAAAAATTATATAATGGTCCGCCGTTGTGGCTATGCGGATAGCATGTGCGCTTCCCAATCAGTGGTCCGTGGTTTGATTTCCGACTGGGAATGAAGGAACTGATCTTCTGTTCGTGGGATTGAGTGTTCTGTGATGTCCTTCATTCACATAATTATAGCGGAAGACAATAGACAACCTACCTAGGAAACCGAGAGAGGGTCTGGTTCGCATACCCACTGTCTCGTCTAAAGGATATACATGCCTTCGGGCAGATCACCGACATCGTCATACAATGTAGCAAATGAAATATTACTGTATTTTCTAAACCTAAACGTCTGTACTTTTTAGTTCATTAGCTAAATTACATCTGTCCAACAATGTATACAATAAGTGATAATATGAAAACATTTTTAAGAAATTGTTGCCGATTAGCAAGAATTTGGTTCATAAAATTAGTTAACTCGAAAATATTATTTGTTTCCTCTGTCTGATGAGCACAATTTTCCTATTGTTTGTTTAAATCTGAAGTCTGATTAGTGTAAAATATTACTAGTCAGCGATGTATGCAATGAAGAGGAACAGGAACTAGACACCCTACCCCACTACCTCCTGGCCTAGTTGTCTCATATGTGATGTCATATTGGTGTCCTTATGAGGTTTCAACTTGTATTCTGACTGTTCACTAAACAACAATGGCAACAATTATGCATTTTAATGGTTATTTAAGCTTTTTAATAGGCTTTTGTCTTGTTTTGTTGTAATGCTAAATCATGTTAAGTGTAGCCTATCTCACATTAACGCACCAACATGTGGAAAACAGAGATTTTATTGAGAAGTGAAATAATGCATGCTAAATTATTTTGTTACAATATTTGTAGGTGATGATGCGGATTATGGCAGCCCTCTGATTGCAGTGTAGTGTGCAGTTTACATTTCACTGTAAACGATTTCAAGGAGTGCAGTTCAGAGAGGATCCTAAAATTAGGTGTAACTCCTTCCGTATTTCCTTGTTACCCTTCCTATAAACAAGTAAAGAATGTTTCCTGTAGAACAAACGTGAGATAAGGAGCTCCTGAAAACCACCGAAAGAAAAAGATAGACATACCGGCACAATTAAACTTAGAAAATAATATCGATACAAGTGACATAACCCCTGAAGCTGCAAATTCGTCAAAGAAATCTGTTCATATTCAGACTGATCCTAGTTCGTATTGTGTCTTGAAAAGAAGACAAATTCAGTCGCTCAAGCGGATCAATCGTGGATTGAAATGCAAAATAAAAGAACTAGCAACAAAAGCAAAGACTTTAGAAAAGCGCTGCATTGAATCAGAAAATAAAATTAAATCCTTAAACATTAGAGAATTGGAACATGCTTCAAATGAGGGTGACGTTAAGGCATCGTTCTTTATTGAACAATTACATGCGTTCGGACAAAAAAATCATCGCTGGAGTGAGTCTACTATTAGATATTGTGTCTTATGGCGAAGCAAATCTCAGTCGGCTTATGATTTCGAAAGAAATGCATTACTTACACTTCCTAGCAGATCTACACTGAAGGGATATATTGGCACATGCACGAAAAACAACATAAAGGGATTAATATCTCAACGGCTAGCTGAACAGTGCAATTTGCTGGGGGAAGAAGAAACACTCGGTTAGTTAATCATTGATGATATGTCAATTAAACCAGATGTTCAATATGTGAGATGTAATGACACTGTAGTTGGTATAGTAGATATGGACGGATTGGAGGAAAACAATGGAAGAGAAAATGTCATTGCCACACATCTTACATGTTTTGTATTTCAAGGTCTTTCAACATACTTTGCTATTCCTGTGCATTATTATTTTACTAATAACTTGACAGGAATAGAACTGAAAGAACTCACGCTGAATGTTATTTCAGAATTACAATCTGCAGGATTTTTTGTAATTAGGATCGTCACCGACAACCACGCGACCACATTATAGTTGGAGATATTAACATTCAAATTCTAGATGACTCTATGGATGACTTAGGGCATAGATATATGAATATCATGTATGAATTTGGTTTTTACCAGTTATTAAAATCCGTAACTAGACCACAGTCGAAAAATGGTCTTGATCATATTTTCTTTAAAACCAATAACAAACTACTTGAATTTATACCAAGTGTTTATCATAGCAATATTACTGACCATTACACTACCACTGCTTTAATTACATTTATTAATAAAGTAGATTTTGAAGACTCTGAGACTTATAAATATAACAGTAATATCAATTGTGATGACCTATTGTTAGATATAAGTAATGAAACATGGGATACTGTAATGAGTTGTAATGATCCCGATAATGGTACCGAAATTTTTTATCAAATTTTTAAATGCGAATATTATAAAGCACACAAATAAAACTACTCAAAAAGTTTCTAATAAGTTTAAAAAGATTAAACCATGGATTACAAATGGTACAGTTAAATCAATCCATACGAGAGACAAACTTGCAAGCAAATTAAAGAAAGAACCATTTAATATTACTTTAAAAAACAAATTTAAAAAATTTCGTAACATATATTATCTAACGTAATGACGAGAGCGAAAGCTAATTATTTCTCCATCAAATTATAAAAATATAGCAATAATTCTAAAATGTTTTGGCAAACTGTGCGAGAAGCGGCAAATATTGAAGTAAATAAAAGAGAACAATTTAATGAGATTGTTTCTCGAAATGGTTTAATCTTAAGTGACAAAATACAAACTGCAACAGAATTTAACTCGTATTTTACCAACATTGGCTTGGATATTGTATCGTCCATAAAAAATAACAATTTCCTCAGCAATGTAACTTCAGTAAATGCTTGTATGTATCTTTACCCCGTAACAGATGACGAAATAATCAATATAGCCAAAACTTTAAAAAATAATGTATCACCTGGTCCTGATAACATAAGTGCTAAAATACTTTAGATGGTTATAAATTATATTGCCAAACCTCTAACTCATATTTTTAATTTATGTTTCCTAAATGTCAAATTCCCAAATAAATTTAAAAATGCAATTGTGAAACCTATTTTTAAAACAGGAGACAAAAGAAATATGAACAATTATAGACCATGTATTTCAAAATTACTAGAAAAATGTATTAAAGTTCGATTAATGAATTATCTTGATAAACATAATATATTAAGTGATAATCAATTTGGTTTTCGAAAAAAATTCAGTACAGATAATGTAATATATCAAGTTACTAAAAAAATTGTTAGAGCATTTGATCAAGGTAACAAATATATTGGTATTTTCCTGGACATAAGAAAAGCATTTGATACAGTGAAACATGATATCTTAATTGAGAAATTAAACTTATTAGGAATCAAAGGTAATGCTTTAAACTTAATAAAATCGTATCTTAACGACATAATTCAAATAACGTAAATTGACAATTATTCAAGTGAACCTTTAATTAATAATATAGATGTTCCCCCAAGGCACAGTTCTAGGCCCTATTCTATTTTTAATATATATTAATGACTTATTAAAAATTGACTTACAACAATACAATGGTGTTCACTATTCTTATGCAGATGACACAGTTTTACTTTCTGGTGGAAAAACCTGGTATGATGCATATAATAATTCAAATAAGGGACTTAAATAAATAAAAAATGGTTTGACATAAATTATCTTTCTATCAACGCAAATAAAACCATAATTATTTCATTCTCATTATCTTAAAAATGTAACAAACCTCCTACATCTATATTAAGTATTAAATTACATAATTCTGATTGTTGTCTTATACAGTGTAAATGTCCGAAAGAGTCCTCTGAAGTTAAGTATTTAGGCATAATTTTAGATAATCATTTAAAATGGAACCAGCACATTAATTACCTTTGTAATAAATTACGTAAAATAGTATATTATTTTGTTTTATTGAGGAATTACTTGTCAATAAGGTTATTACGCACAATATATTTAACTTTATTTCAATCGGTAATTATGTATGGAATTATAGGATGGGGTAACTCATTCAAATCCAATTTTAATCCACTTTATTTATTACAGAAGAAAATAATTAAAATATGTCTTCATAAATTTATTGATTTTCCATCCCAAATTTGTTTCTAGACTTTAATGTACTTAACGTAAGACAAATTTATTATATTGTATTAATAAAATTCATACATAAAAACCGAAATAATTTTGAATTGTATTCTCATAGTTATGAAACAAAAGGTATGATTTCTTTAAGATTGTTTGAACCAAAATGCAACACTGTTACAGTGTTTAATCATAGTAGTAATTTAGGCCCAAGAATATATAACAAATTTATATTTAAATATCCTAATCTTGTCAATTCTAATAGTTCTAGTATTAAATTTAAAAAGTTATGTATGGATTTTATAAAAATTGAAAAATTGTAAATTTAAATTTATATACTATAATTGAAAATTGTATTGTATAATTATTAATTATAATTGTATTGTATAATTATTAATTTCAATTCAGGAATCCGCCCCTGAGCACGAGTTCTATAGTACTCTTTCAGGGGCGAGCTAAAGTTTCTCTGTATATTTTATGTTACAATTATTAGCAAAATGAATGAATGAATGAATGAATAAATAAATAAATAAATAAATAAATAAATAAATAAATAAATAAATAAATAAATAAATAAATAAATAAATGTCAAGATGTTCTCTGAAATGTGTGGAGGATATCCTAAGCCACAAATAGAGCACCCTCGTGGATCCTCAAGACCTCTGTTTTTATCATATGATTGCTGTCATATAATAACAAATGTCAGAAACCTCTTCCTCAAGAAGTCATTTCTCAAGAATGGCAGTTCAATAAGTCCCAAATACCTTAGAATGTTGTATAGTATTCAGAAGAATGAAGTCTGGAAGTCTGTCCGATTCCTTACAGAAAAAAATTTAAATCTCACTAACTTTGAAAAGATGTATGTTAAGAGAGCCGTACAAATATTTTCTGAAGATGTTACTGCTTCTCTAATTACCAGGATTCGAGACTTCGGACCCAATAGAGCAGTTCAGTGGGAAATCCGCATAACGGCGTACTGAGTACAGTGGTAAAGCGTACAGTGGGTGGGGGTACTGTAGAATGAATGCCAACAAATACGCAAAGGAAAACGCTCTGGCTTTGAAGATTCTGACGAATAATGTAATTTGCTTTTCATACAAACTGTGTCTGAAACTATTACACGGTTAGAAAAGTCAGAGCAAGAGATGCCGGAAGCCCTCAAATTAATTTAGAAAATGATGCAGAGAATTAATGAGACATCAAGTACACCGGTTACTGAACGTGTAAAACAGAAGTGGAAATCAATTTTATGTAAAAATAACGGATATGGAACATTGTGTAACATAAACAGCAAATTAGTGGACATAATGTCACCCGAGAATAAAGGACTGTCTCTTAGAGACTGCAATGATGTTAGGTTTTTTCGTTTTGCTCCTATCACGTCATGCGACGTAGAGCGCAGCTTTCTACAGTACAAACTGTGTTTGGCAGATAACCGAAAAAGATTTACGTTTGAGACACTGAAAATGTATTTTGTAGTACATTGCAATTCGGTACTGTAACTGCACTTCCCATTAACACTGTGTATAATTAAACACAAATGCTTATAAAAGACAGGAGAATAAATACTTTTCACATTCGTTTGACATTGTTATTGTGTAATGTGTATTTACTTTCAGAATCTACGTATGTGTGCGTTTCCCTATACTACCGTACTATAAATAGCAACGTTGTTTATTTTAGTTGGTTATTTAACGACGTTGTATCAACTACTAGGTTATTTAGCGTCGATGGGATTGGTGATAGCGAGATGATATCTGGCGAGATGAGGCCGAGGATTCGCCATAGATTACCTTGCATTCACATTACGGTTGGGGAAAACCTCGGAAAAAACCCAACCAGGTAATCAGCCCAAGCGGGGATCGAACCCGCGCCCAAACGCAACTTCAGACCGGTAGGCAAGTGCCTTAACCGACTGAGCCACGCCGGTGGCCAGCAACGTTGTTACCTCAACACATCTCTATCTACCTGCAGCGAGTCAACAACCTATAGTGCATGCACAGTAAACTTGTTGTATCGGGTCCAAAGTCTCGAAGCCTGCTAATTACTTTAAAGGATTACGGTCCAGCATTCGGAATAACAGGCTTTGAGGATTGTGAAGCAACTGTACAGTTCCTGGAAATAATGAGGACTTGGTTTAACATACATAATGTTAGGAATACCACATATCATATCCATTCTCGTGACGAGACTTGTAGGCATTCTTTTTAAGTAGATGATTCCAGACTTTATTAGTTGGAAACTTATTTTCCGAATTACCTTGATCTTTGGAAAAACACCTGCACAAATCCGAAGACTCAGTTTCTGAGTAAAGAAACTTACGATGTCATCTGTCAACTATTTCAACTGCACAGTGCATTAAATATCTTATTTTATCAGGTTTTCATTTTGTACTGACAACGAAGTTCTCCAATGATCAAATTGAAATTCTGTTTAGTTCCATACGGAGAATAGGTGGGAGTAATGGCCACAGAAATGCAGTAGTTGTCCAGGCTATTCATAAAATCCTAATTATAGGCATATCTGCATCTCTGAACGCTAATGCTGTTGACAATAGTACAGGAATTCAGAATATGCTGTCAAGAGATGTGGCGCCACAATCAACAAGCACTAGTATATCACAGAAGGAAAATAATAATAATAATAATAATAGTTCAACATTAATAGAAATTCTTTCCGCCACCTTAGAAGACTTACAAAATGGCACCAATAACACTGAATCCACATTAACTACAGCAACATTAGCAGTTATTGCTAGCCATTTGATACGAACTTTCAAGGACAATCTAAATTGTGAAAATTGTAAACAATTATTTGTATCTAAGGATGTCGGTATCTCTGCACTCTCTCCCTTAAAAAATCTCAACAGAGGAGGATATTTTTACCTTACATTGAAATTCTTGAAAATAGTGTGTACTTTCGATTCTGCAGCAAAGATCGCTCTTCCCTACATGTACAAAGATAAAAATCCCTTTTAAAAAATTAAAGATATTCTACATCCTGTCTTGATCCGAAATCCTACTGTAAAATGCGATAGTCCTACACACGATGATAATCACGAGTCAAAATTATGTAACATCCTATTAAACAAATTCCTCAGACCCTACATTAGTAACTTTTGTCGGAGAATGTCAGAAGAGGCAAGATGTAAGAAAACAGCACTTTACTCTAAACTCTTGTCAAGAAAGGTGCACAAAATATAAGCTGCAGTTGGATAATCGACAAGGATGAAGTACCGGTACCACATTGTTTATATTGAAAATAAATGCATCCCGGCGCGTCAACTAATAAGGTAATCAATTGAGTATATAACATTCCGTACTACATTTGTTGCATGAACTGTTTAAATGTGACATTAAATGCATGTATGTATAAAAGTCTGTCATTTATGGTTACGTTCCATATGAACCAAAACAGTTGATGGTCGGTGTCTGGCGATCCTGCGGCAAAAAGTTGAACTACGACGCGGACAGCTCATTGCAGTGTGTGAGGGAAGAGTGAGCAGGTCTGTAGATCTAAACAAACTCAGTCTCCCCAATTGAATAGCCGGACGGATAGAGCGAAGACGACCAAAGGCAAGAATAGGAACAAGCGACTTGGAAAAATTAAGAAATGGAAAATAGCAACATGGAATAGCAGAGGCATCCATCACAAAATTGATATTTTAGAAACAGACTTAAAGGCTGCACAAGTGGATATAGCGGCGATTACTGAAACGAAGAAAAAACTGAAAGGATCTGAGGGGTTAAAACATTATTTGTACATATATGGTGGAGTTCCACAAAATAAAAGAGCAAGCGCTGGCGTGGCAATATTTATAAATAAAAATTTAAGAAATACAATACACAGTTATACATGGATAAACGAACGGATAGTGACACTTAAGAGGATACCTAACAATAATAGGTGCACATGTATCACAAGAAATGGATAAACAGGATATGGAAGAATTTTATGATCAGTTACAGAAAACTATTAACAAAGTAAATCCAAATGATAATATAATACTTGCAGGTGATATGAACGGAAGAGTAGGAATCAAATAATCCCAGGACTTGTTCGAAACAAAGGAGAAGAGGTGTAGAATAAAAATGGGAAACTGCTGATAGATTTCTGCACCTATAATCCATTGAGAATAACGAACATGTTTTTAACACAAGGAGATACATAAATTTACTAGGAGTGAGAGAAACAGTCTCAGTATAATTGACTACATAATTGCAAATATGAAGACAACTTAACTTATAGAAGAACAGGAGTGTATCGAGGCAGAGAGGCGCAAACAAATCATTATCTAGTCATAGCTAAATTATTAATACCACCTTCCTGGAAGAAAATAAAATACAAACAAAATCCTAAGAAAGAAACACATAAAACTCATCTACTCAAGGACGAAAGTGTGAGACGCCTGTACCAGAACAGATTAGATAAAATAGCTCAATAGATGCCAGTTAATAATAGACTAATATTAATTCTGAATGGGAAACACTAAAAACAATAATATATCAAGCTGCGGACGAAGCTCTGGGTAAAAGAGTAAACAGATATAGAAGCAGAGGCCTGAGAATTTGGAATCAAGAAATTGCAAACATAGTAGAAGACAAAAAGAAAGCTTACTTGAAATATTTACAAGATAAATCCATATAAAGCAAAATTGAATATAAAAGATCATGTGCATTAGTAAAACGAGAGGTGAGGAAACTACACCGAAAAAGTTGGGAAAAATACGTTAATGAACTACAGCATGATTTGCATGGAGAACAAGAAAATGCGTAAAAGGTTTCAAAGTTACTAAATGCCCAGGAGAAAGATAAATTACAATTTAGCCCAATATAAGAAACAGAATGGTTAACATTTTATAAATATCTATGGACTCAGAGTGAAGAAGAAAAGAAAGAACATATAATAAATGAAATTAATACGGACACTATCACTTATGATGAAATGATGAACGTTATAAAGAGTTTCAAAAATAAGAAGTATCCCGGCATTGATGGTATAAATGTTGAACTTGTAAGAATGCAACACCAGCTATACTGTATAGACTTTTGAATGTGATGTTAGACATATGGTCATGTGTCAGAAGAGTGAAATATCGCTATGGTTATTCCAATATTTAAAAGAGGCGAAAGGAACAATTGTAATAATTACAGAGGCATCAGTCTCTTAGGAATATGCTATAAAATATATGCTAAAATAATATCTACTCGTTTAAATAAAATCGCAGTAGTATTATTGCAAAATGAATAACATGGTTTCAGAAAAGGTAGATCAACAACAGACTGTCTATTTACTATAAATCAATTAATTGAAAAGAGAAGAGAACACAATCTCGAAACTCACATGTTATTTGTGGATTACGAGAAAGCATTTGATAAAATAAATAGAACAAAACTATGGGAAGTAATGCTTAGAAAAGAATATCCTCCACAGCTAATAAGAGCCACACGCAGCCTATATTACAACACAAGAGTATGTATACACATAGGAGATAGCCTAGGAAAACAAATGGCAAACATTAATGGCTGTGTAAGACAGGAGTGCCCATTGTCCCCGACATTATTTAATATATAACTGGACGATGCCATTGAAACATGGCTGAATGTTTTAAATTATGATTTTAGAGTAAACACATCGAATTTAAAGTATCTACTATTTTCGGACGACCAAGTCGTGATATCAGATTCTGAAAATCATCTGCAAAGCGCTGCACATAAATTATTTCAAATAACAAAGCAGTATAATTAAACAATATCAAATTCAAAAACAAGAGCAATGACCTTTAAAGATAAACAACACAAAAAGGTCAAAAATTGTAATAGATTAAAAAATTATTGAGAACGTAAGCGATTTTAAATATTTAGGCTGTAGAATATCCTATAAGAAAAAGAATGGACATGAAAGAAAAGATACATAAATATCAATGGATATGTGGAACTTTAAAGAGATCCTTAGGAAACAAAGTAAGGAAAGATACACACTTGAATGTTGTATAAATCAGTTGCATTATCAATACTCCTATACGGCGCATAAACTTGGACATTAACAAAACAAGACAAGACAAAAGACTGCTTGAAGCCTCTGAAATGAGGTTTCTGCGATCAGTAGCAGGAATTTCACGACTTGAACATATGAGAAACGAAGAGATAAGAAATGAACTTCAGATAGAAGAACTAAATCAACTCGTGAAGGATTATCAGAGTAAATGGATGCACCACCTAGATAGGATGGAGGAAGAGCGTTTCCCAAAGATAGCTTTCCAATATCGTCCAGAAGGCAGAAGAGATGTAGGTCGTCCGAGACTTCGATGGAGACAACAGTTCTAATTGGGGACGGAACGGGTCGATAGGCCCATGCCGTGTTGTTGATGATGATGATTTTAGAGAGATGTAACTCTATTAATTTTCAAACACCATCATCATAATCGTAATCATCATCAATCATCATCATTACCATCACCATCACCGCTGTCGTGATCCTGAAACAGTCTCAGTAGGCCTACATCAGAAGATACACTTTTGCTTCTCTTTTGGCGTTTAATACAAGACTGCTTACCATTGGGTAGAAAAAATTACGAGCGTGTACATCAAATCCATCATCGTATCGGCTCTACAAAATTTGCGCGTATGTTATTCCTTGAAATTCATGTAATCTTTATTTCGGACATCATCCCAACAGGAAGTATAGCTGCCTTTATCAACTGCGCACCATGAATAAGTATTTTATGCACACTTTGCGGCATATAATAACACATATTTCTGAGTGTATAATTCTACAGTGCCCAAACAATGAACCTTCAAAACTAGGAGAAAAACATAGGCTATATTAAAATTGTGCAAATGGATGTGAAATTAATTAAAAAATAAAAATAAATGCGATCAAACATTCATGTATAACACTACAGTCTAGTATATACAGTCACTAAGCTTGAGTTGTGAGGGGCTAGGAACAATAGACTGTGCTATCACATAATTTAATAATTAATATTGAATCACCAATAGTACTACTGCGAAATACTGACACACCAAAATTATGCAATGGAACAAGAATTGGTGTCAAAAATTCGAGCGAAATGTAGTATAAGTGGCAATATCAACTGGAAAAACGAAAGAAGATGCTTTTATCCCACGTATTGCTATTATACCTACTAACATTCCTTTCCATTTCAAGTTATTGCAATTTCAGTGCGACTACCATTTGTAATGGCCATATTAAAATTATGCTCAAGGACAGTCGCTCAAAGTATCAGACAGTAACTTAAAAACTGCGTGCTTTTCACATTCTCAACTATATTTTATACAAAGTAGGGGGGAAAAAACATTTTACACATTATCAAAATACAATTCAATGATATTTTTGCGACTGAAAATAACATTGCATTAATTCTAAAACATACGTCTCTCAAAATATTATTGTTCATGTCCGAAAATGTGTTATTGCAAAATTCTAGCTATACAATCACATTGCCAATGTAGTATGTTATGCGTTGTGGACGGAACAATCTCTTAATTTCTAAAATACCTGTATTCGTCCTCCGTAATATTAGTCTTTATGTTAAAAAATGACTTTTTGCAAGTTTACATTGTATCTATTGTATCTGTATTCTGTGATTATATAAAATAAGAATTAATATAATTAATATGTTCTGAATTTGTCAGATATAATTTCTCAAATCATATTACAAAAACTGGGTATGATATAAGCGGATGTACAGCGGTCAAGAGTTAAAAAACCCTCCGGTATAAATTAAATAGTATCCTACGTATATTATATTAATTCTTTGGTACGACCGACAGAGAGATAAATTTTGGCTAACAATGACATCCCATCGACTTCAGATTGGGAACAAGGGAATTCCCTGTTTAACGTCAGCTGTCTCGGAAATTCAAATGAAAGCACACACAGACATAAAATTACGTGACATGCACAGCTTCAGATCAATGTACAGATCTTATAATTATTTTATCTCTGCCTCTGTGCAACGTCACATTTGCGGGGGACGAATGCTTTTTAATACGTTGATCCCATGACTAAGATAAGCCTTTTGAAATTTAACAGTTATTGACCGGCAGAGATAAAATGTAAAGTCTGTAGAACTTTGATACACTGCTAAGTGCCCCTTTAGAGACCGAGGGGTGTGTTTTGTTTTGCTGAACTTCAAGGCAATGCTAATTCATTTAAAGTTTGTGTGATGTAGCCACTATATATATATATATATATATATATATATATATATATATATATATATATACACATATACCGCTATATATATATATATATATATATATATATATATATATATATATATGTTCGTTTTGTTTTACTTTATTTATAGTGTTTGATTTTTTAAAATATTTTATTTCTACTTCTGTTGGGGTGGAAGAGAAGGCCAGACTAAATAAATAAACACACATATATAATATATATACATGATGTTTAAAAAATACGGGGCATAATTTCAGGTATGTATTTCCCACATGTAGACAATCAAAAACTAGTTTATTACAACATGTGTCCGGAAATGCTTCATTTCCGAGTTATGGCCTTCACAACATTCAAATTCACCGGAACGTTTTTCTTTCCGCAGGTCGTTGTCATTACAGAAGATGTTCAAAATGTCCACCTCCTGCTTGAATACAGACCTTACATCGATGTCTCATTGACCTGCGAACACGATCCCAAACTCCAGGAGTAATGCGCATGTCCTCAGAACATGCCACAATTCGATTCCGAAGGGATTCCAAATCAGGCACCGGACACGAATAAACCAATGATTTTAAATGGCCCCACAAGTAGAAATCGAGAGGGTTCAGATCAGGTGAGCGTAGAGGCCAAGCAATTGGGCCACCTCTACCTATCCATCGACCAGGAAACCTTCGATCCAAGTACCGGCGAGCTGTACGACTGAAGTGTGCAGGAGCGCCATCATGCAAGAAGTGAATGTGTTGACGAATGATCAGTGGAGTGTCTTCTAAAACATGAGGTATGGTGTTCTCCAGGAAGTTTGTGTACGCCTGCCCCGTAAGTCTGTTTACAAGTACATGGGGTCCAACTAATCGATCACCAATGATACCTGCCCACATGTTGAGGGAGAACCGCACCCGGTGATGAGATGGAACAGTTGCACGTGGGTTTTCATACGCCCATACATGCTGATTGTGGAAATTTGTTATGCCATCTCGTGTGAACTGTGTTTCATCTGTAAATAATACTAAGTCAGGAAAGTTCGGATTTACACCACACTGCTGCAAGAACCACTGACAGAACCTAACTCGTGCAGGATAATGTGCTGGTGACAGGGCCTGTACACGTTGCAAATGATAAGGATACAATTGATACTCTTTCAACAGTCTCCAGACAGTCGTATGAGGAACATTGACTTGAAACGCTACCCTTCGTATGCTGATAGAAGGAGTCATGTTCACAGCCTCCAGAATCTCCTCCTGTACTTCTGGAGTTGTAGATCTTGGTCGTCCCCTTCCCAAACCAGGAGAGTTAAATTTTCCATACTCGCACAGACGGTAATGGAGACGTACAAATGTCTTCCGATCTGGACATTGTCGCTGTGGGTACCTCTCCTGGTACAAACGACGAGCCAGCGCAGCATTGCCGTCCGCCTTACCGTACATGAAGTGTATCTCTGCCAGCTCTTGATTTTAATACATGTCGCATAGTCTAACGCCTACACAACACTGAATGTAACCTTCGCCTCGGAATGAACTGTCAGAGTGCCCTCTTAATGTCTCCTTTGACGGCAACGACCTGCGGAAAGAAAAACGTTCCGGTGAATTTCAATGTTGTGAAGGCCATAACTCTGAAATGAAGCATTTCCGGACACATGTTGTAATTAACTATTTTGATTGTCTACATGTGGGGAAATACATACCTGAAATTATGCCCCGTATTTTAAACACCCTGTATATCACACATACAAATTAAAAAACATTTGAAAGTAAGGCACGTGATGAAATGTTTTCTTTCGTTGCCTGAACTGCAGTTTGAGCTAATCCTTTCAGGCATTTGGCTGAGAACTTCATTAATTCATGTAAGTGACGCTATGTAAAGATTCATCTTTATGGTCGAGAAAAGCTTATCAAAGACAATTCGTTTTCCTTATCTGTAGTTGAGTTTCTGAGGTTTCCGAAATGTCTAACAACCAGTTTAATTAAGAGAAAGAAACAGAAAGGATAACCTGGGAAACGCCGGGTGCTTTCAGCTAGTATTTTATAAAACTGTAACAATGCAATTCAGGCCGGTGGTTTAGACGTTTGGTTAGGTTAGGTTAGGTTAGGTTAGGTTAGAGGACTCGACTCGTGTTTCGAAGTTACACTAGGCCATGATTTCAAATCTCGCATGCACTGACCATCTGTTAAACTGTAATGTAGTGTAATTTCACCACAAATTTTCTGACTTGTTAAATGCTCTGTTGTAGAGTAGCGTTTGCGTATGGAAAATACGAGTAACACCAAGTCAAAAGCAAGAATTGAAGCAAGACTGGTGCGTCTGCTGAAGCCACTAGCGGACTGCTGACTTTCTGATCGCCAGAATGAGCAAGTCATCAAGGAACGTCGTTTTAGACGACCTGCATCAAGTGCTAGTGTGCTGGTCTTCCTTCCAAATGGCCCGGGTTCTATACCCGATGGTCATAATGGAATCTGTGGTCAACAAAGCGGACGTTGGAGAGTATTTTTCGAATTACTGTCGTTTCCCTTTCTCTTTCCATCCAGGGGGTAATGCTGATATGCATGGAACTCCTGGTCTCCGACGCTTATCAGGCTGCTCATCAGCGAAATGGGACCTGGCTCTTTGAGGAGCCGAAGCAGGATGGCCTATCTGTGAGCTTCGGATTCACGAATGGCACCTGTGCTGCTGATGGCTATCATGCTGGTCACTGGATGTGATGTTCGTGGATTCAAAACCGACCGAGGGTGATAAAATTATTAGCATTGCTTTGTCGGTGAGGGAAGTAAAACTGTGAGTCTCGTATCGTAGATTTACGGCACGTAAAATAACCCTGTCTTTGATACTTCAGGCAAAATAAGTCAACCAGTCCTCGTCTACGTTGAATTTCGATTATGACTATCACCTCTAGTTGAAAACGTCATTAAATGAACTACTGTTACTTCTGATGCTGCTGCTCCTACTACTACATAACGAGCTTCTCGAATACAAGAATAATGACTAGTGCTACAAATTCAATATAGGCCTAGGTACAAATTCAACAAATAAGAATATAAGATAAAACTTCAATAATCGGCCTATGGATACAAAATGGCACATTTTTCCGTTTAGGACAGCACACAGCATCGTACAGACAAATCTAATCTCACATGGATTCATTCATTCATAGTTTTTTGCCCAACGGCAGTTCTTTCACTGCAAACCCATTATTCCCCAATCTACTCCCTCCCTTGTTCTTAGTATCCGCATACGAATCACGTGTCTCTTAAGATAGTAATACGAAATTTCGCTTCCCGTGTTTCCACCATTAACTCCGTAAGTTTTTTGTGATTTGCTAAAAATCTGCCATAAATAAATTTTAGGTTATTAGAAACAAATTAATTCTTGGTTATGTTCAAGATCGAATCTCACATTCACATCAAGATTGTCTCTAGCTTTGGGTTTCTAACCAGTTCAAGTCATTATTTATGTAAGAGCAGAAACATTTGAAAGAACAGTGTTATATCGCGTCAGCAATAATTCCTCTCTTAGGATTGATTTAATCCTTTACTAAATATGAAGAAAAGTAACTGGATGTATGTACTTGGCATGTTTATTCGAGAATTTTATCTGTTGATGCTCTCATCTGGCGGCATTCCAACACATTTGTACTGGGAGCTAGAGGATCGATTCTCTGTATCCTCAGCCTATAAGGGGACAAGACAAAAGCGAAGAGGAAACGCCCTTGTGGCGGTTTTATTTGTTAATTTTGCTTCATAATCCCTTGTACAGGAAATGATGCGGCATAGTATCTTTAATACCTTGTTTTAACATAAAAATCGTGAAAGTTTAATACTTGAGACTCTCTTGAACAATACAATACTTCGCACAATGGTTAAAGCCTCAGATTTTCACACTACAGACTGGGATTCAGCTCCTGATGATTTATTACGCAATTCCTGATGAGTAAAACTGTGCTTGATTATGTTACATATTTTCTGAGCCTTCTTTGTACTGTGTTCCTCACAAACAACCTCGACGACGATGAGGAGAAGAAAGAATAAGAATTAGGACGGAGAAAGTAACAAGGTACAGAGAAGCTGAAAAGAAGAAAAATTTAAATGTAATGAGTTGATGAATATTAATGTAAAATGACTCTAAAGACAACTTGTCTTGAGGATTACATGCACGTGTGCATAGGAAATTGTATGCGTTTCACATGTTATCAATAATATACCTCTTTCTGTTTTTGATTTTAAAGCCTACACTTGAAAAGCTGGCCACGCTACTCATTATCTCCTGGCTTTGTTGCCTCATAAGTGAAGCCTTATTGATGTCACTTGTGAGGTTCAAACCTGTCTTCGAACAGTTGGATATACAAGAACAACATTAAAAAGCGCAAGTGAAAAATGCAAATATTTACTACATGCTGCCCAAATAAAAATAAATGTTTATTTCCCACATTACACGCCGAAACATTTGTTTGTTATCTGAAGAAGTAAGTTTGAAGCTCATATTGAGGTTTGATTTCAGATAAGTTATAATTGTATATTAAAATATTGTGTTTTATAATTTCAGTCTACAACTTATCAAACTTTATACAGTTTCATTCCCAACAAAATTAAAAAGAGTAATAAATATTTACATAGTGGCATTTATATTTAAACTGTATAAACTGCAACATGAAATACATAGGTCAAACCAAAAGAAATTTTCAAACCAAGTTTAAAGAGCATAAATCCGACGTTATTAACTACAGAAATAAATCAAAATATGCTACACACATGCTCAACACAGGCCATCAACTCAACAGTATCCATAATACATTACAAATCTTAAAAATAGTGAACCCACAATTAATTAATACAGCAGAAGAATATTTCATTGCGATAAATTGCAATCATGACATTCAACTATAAAATTAACAGGTTCCGAATTTTCAAAACCCCTTATACCGCATCACTAAATAATCACTCATCGAGTAATATCGCCTGTTCACCTACTGGAAACTTCTCCCTCCATCCTATTCACATCTCGCATGGTACATACGATCAGTCACGTCAATGTAACGCAACGATGAGATGACTTCGACGTCTGGCTCCGTATTATTTTATCACATTACAAGTTTATTAAATGTTATTTTATTGCATGTTAAAATGGCTCAGAACTACACTAGTTCGCATAATGGTTTTACACATATTTTAACTTCACAATAGGTACATGTGTTCTTTTCTTTTTGCATTGTTGTATGCCATCTGTGTTCAATCTGTTATATACTAATATGTGTTTTCCACCTGAAGATGACTTTTTATAAGTCGAAAATATTTGTGTTAATATTGTAACGTGACATGACAGAAAACTAAATATTATGAGATCCTCCTCTGATGGAATTCTACATATTTTAAGTACATAGTTTGTGAGATTTCTTTGTGCATTTTATTTTTTATGGGAGAGCCTAAGGGGAGAACTGTAAGGACAAATGTTGATGTAGGGGAAGCTGTTGTACCTTGGGGACACTTGGTTTATTTGAGGGTTATGTGGTGGAATTTTTGTTTTCGCAGTTGATCACTTTAATTTCATCATTCAACTGTTCTGCGAATTATTTACTTTTTGTTGAAGCAATCTGGAGAGATTTTATTTTAGAAAATTTGTTTTTGAACCTAAAACGTAAGCAATTTTCAAATTAATGAAATATGTTTAATTAATTCCTTATCTACACAATTAAAAACTTAAATCTACATTTTAAACTCTGTTATTCTAGGTACGAATCGATGTGTTTATTGGCTTGTTTTCGGTACCTCAGTCTTGAAAATTTGCTTAGATATTTTTACTAATTCCTGATGTACCTAGGGACGATGTACTGTACCTGGGGACAACTGTCTTCAGGTGGACCTCATTATATTTTAAATAATTTTTTTAATAAGTTACTCTTATGACTAATCAAAAACAGTACTTAGTAATGGCTTTTATGGGGTTTGAGCTTCAGTGGAAATGCTATGCAGTAAATTAAAAATCAAGAGACAAACCCCGACAAAGTGGACCTCATTATATTTTAAATAATTTTGTATATAAGTTACTCTTATGAGTAATCAAAAACAGTACTTAGTAATGGCTTTTATGGGGTTTGAGCTTCAGTGGAAATGCTACGCAGTAAATTAAAAATCAAGAGCCAAACCCCGACAAAGCTAAATTATGCTCCTCCCAGGAAAAGAATAACTCATAATCCTAAAAACGAAAGGCATGCGTTTTAACAGATACACCAGAGAAAACAGAGAAAGAAGAAAGAAAAAGAAACCTAAGTGAGAAGAGAAATATGATGGATAAAGTTCAGAAACGGAATGCCATTTTCAGCCGTAAATGACACTGAGTTGATTGCTCGAGCGAATTTAGAAGAAATAAGAGAAGAAGATTTTGTGGCAAGAAAGAGAGACTAATTGAGTCGTCCATTTCCAAAACCTGTTAAGTCCTTCAAACAAAATTTTACAGAAATCAGGAAAAACTGTCATTTGTTTCTAAATTTGCTTTTTTGTAATTTCTTTATTTACTTTTAGAAGGAGATTTATACCCATCTGAGCTATATTCAGTGCTAATATCTGTAATGTTTGTTTTTAATTAAATATTTTATGTTGGACTTAACGCTGTTGGGTTCTGTAACTGGGACATGACGGACTTTGGAACTATATTTGACTATTCAAGATGGCACACAGGAGAGAATACATAAAGACATTTGAGATGGAAATTACTTATTTACTGATTTATTATTAATAAAAATTATCGACTAGAATCAATCTGTTACTATAGTATGTTACTATCAGTTTATCACTAGCAAAAAATGCAGATGGAACATAATATTTATGCAAGTAGTATGATTCATGAGTGGCACATTACGTAAGTTAAACAAACCTTTCAAGAGTTTATTTTTAAAAACCCCACAATTAATACGATAACGTGAATGAAAGATAAGAAAATAAATATAATTTTTATGATTCTGCTTTTCTAATGATGACTAATTGTTTCCCACTTTTCACATAAAGGTTTATCATTGTATCACCTTGATTTGATAGTTCACCTACTTCATCCTTCTTCAGGCTGTTCAACTCCTATCTGTTATTGTGTTAGGTTTTTGTAAAATATTGTATAAGATCCTTGTAGCTTTCCCATTCAGGTCCATAGTGATTATTTAAGACGGTTATGACATCTTTCATTTTGTCTTTGTTTAGCTTCATACCCTTTTCAATTTCTGTGGCCTGTGTTTCCATGAACGACTTCCCTCTTCTGCAGATACGTTTTCCTACTCCAACACCAAGGTTGTAGCTTTGCTAACCTTGAGCAGTTACTGAGACCGTATTGCTTTTCTTCTTGATAATGAATTTTTTATAAGTCTTGAACTGGAAATGTTAAGCTGAAGGAGGCTTTGCTATGTGTTTGACAACCGATTTCCAGTCAGATACTTTACATCTGTTTAATTTTGTCTCAAACTCAATTATAATTAGTTCATAGTCAGTAGGTTTTAAGATAAGGCTTCTTGCTTTAACTTGCTCCTTTATATGGGCAAACACTCTACCAGAAGGTATGAAGGAATAGCCAACGAGAATAGTAAAATAATATCATTTACAGGTGTTGAAGATTCTTCAGCTATCCACGACCATAACATGCCTAATATAATGTGGCTTTTATTTACTAATTTAGCAGAAATTATTGATTAAGGAAAGTGTGAATGTAAAGGTGCTTTAAACTGTAGCTTCTATAATGTACTCTTTTCTACTGGATGTAACAGGCTTTGTTCCTGTATACTCTTATGGACATGACGTTATATGGACCTGTAACAGTCAAGGACTTAACGGGTTCTGGAACTGCAGCCAACATTCAGTCGTATATTTGAATAGGAAATAAAGCATATAGTACCTGTAAGTATGGCTTAAAAAGTGTAAGACAATGCCATCTATCAAATGATGCACAAAACTAAATTTTGAATTTTTGTGGACTTAACGGTTTCTGGAAATGGCAACTCAATTATTTTTTTTTCGGTAAAATTTGTAAGAAGATTTGCGAAACGGAATTTGAAGTTCACTATCTAAAGAAGGCGAAATGGAAATATATAAATTGGAAATTTATCCTTCGAAGAGGTGGAAAAATTAAAATATCTTGGATCAAAAGTAACAAATATAAATTATACTTGGAAGGAAATTACACGCAGAACAAATATGGGTAATGACTGATTTTATTTGGTTGAGAAGCTTTTGTCATCTAGTCTGCTGTCAAAAAATCTGAAAGTTAGAATTTATAAAACAGCTATATATATGACATGTTGTTCTGTATGGTAGTGAAACTTGGACTCTCACTTTGAAAGAGAACAGTTAATCTCTGTTTGAGATTAAGGTTCTTAGGAGAATATTTGGGGCTAAGAGGAATGAAGTTACAGGAGAATGGAGAAAGTTACACAAGGCAGAACTACACATAATTAGGAACATTAAATCCAGATGTCTGAGATGTGCAGGGCATCTAGTACGCTTAGGCGAATCCAGAAATGCATATGGAGTGTTATTTGGAAGGCCGGAGGGAAAAAGAGCTTTGGGGAGGCCGAGACGTAGAAGGGAAGATAATATGAAATAGATTTGATGAGGAAGATGGGCTGTGATGATAGAGACTGGATTAATTTTGCTCAGGATAATAATTTTATTTATTTATTTATTTATATTTATTTAATGTGCTGTACAACAGCCAGTGGCCAATTACAGTTCAGCACAAATATAACAAAAACATAAAACAAAAATAATTATTACACATAAATATAATTACAATTAATTACAATAATGAAGATGAATGGATAACTAAGAATACTATGAGACAATGATAATTGAGTATAATGCCTGAAAGAATACATAAATGATAAATCGTTGCCAAGAGCGAACTAAGTCTATACATTGAAGGGATCGAATTCGCTGTCATGCATGTTGGCATTTTTAATGCATCTGGAGACTGGTGAAAGAAATTTCGAATTTCTAATATAGAAAAGTTTGTGGGCTCTCATATCTTTTGTTGGAATACGTAAGGTAATATTGTTTAAGAAAGAGTCACAGGATATATCACCTTTGAGGACTTTACAAAAGAACAGATAATCTAGCTCATGGCGTCTAGCATATAGATTTTGACAATTAAAATATTCACATTTTCTCTCGTAACTGTACGCGGAATTAATGGGCAGAAATCTGAATGAACATAAGGATATAAATTTTCTTTGTATATTTTCTAATTTAGCCGAGTCCGTAGTTGTAATCGAGTTCCAAACTACAGATGCATATTCGAGTTTGGATCGCACCAATGTATAGTATAGCATTAAAAGAGAATCGGGCGTGGAAAAAAAAAATAAATAAATAAAATAAATAAATAAATAAATAATAATAATAATAATAATAATAATAATAATAATAATAGTTTTATTTTCCCTGGGAGAGTTAAGGCCATCAGGCCTTCTCTTCCACTCAACCAGGATCAAATTACATACAGAAAAATACATACCGGTATACAAATATTAACTTAAAAATAATAATAAACATAATCAAGTAACAAGAGAGATTGAATACATATACACAATCAGTATTAACTTTGATATAATAATAATAATAATAATAATAATAATAATAATAATAAGAAGAAGAAGAAGACGAAGAAGAAGAAGAAGAAAAATATATAATAAAAAAAGAGACTGAATACATAATCGCAAACAGGAAAAACCATTCTAGTATATAAGTATTAACTTAAAAAAAAATTAATACATATGAATATAATCTCACAACTAAAGGAATAGTACAATTAGTATGATCAGCACATCTCGTGTTGCATCAAGACAATGACAATTACCTAGATATTAGTGTTAATGGAAAAATGAAGTAATGACAGTGTAAAATAATAATAATAATAATAATAATAATAATAATAATAATAAATAAATGGAAATTATACCTAAAAGAACTAATTCTGTGCATTTAAAATATTTCTAAACAACCTAATTTTAAACAACTGAGAACTAAGACTACCCCTGATTTCCAGCGGCAGCGAATTCCATGAGCGGGCCATGGCTATTGAGAAAGAACTTCAGTACAGAGATGTCTGATGACGTGGTACTGATAGCAACAGATTGTGCTGTGAACGTGTATTATGATTATGATGTGAAGCTAGGAGAGTAAAACGAGAGGCAAAGTAGTTGGGTTTGGAATCACATATAATTCGATATAGAAGGCAAAGAGAATTTAGTAAACGTCGATCTTGCGAGCGGAGCCAGGAGAGTCGTAGAAAATATTCCGATATATGATCATGTCGGCGGATATTGAAAATAAATCGGACGCAGACATTATGTACGCGTTGAAGTTTTTGAGAAAGTTCAGCACTTAGGTCGCTATATAAAACATCACAATTGTCAAAGTGAGGCATTACAAGGATCTGTACTAAAATTTGTTTGAGTTTAGTAGGAAGGAAATTTTCCAGGATAGGAACCGATAGCGGGTTTATGTGATGGAGGGAAAGAACCTCCGGGTTCCCTAAAGGCTTAAGTAATTAAGTAAGTAAGTAAGTAAGCAAGTATCTAAAGAAGTTTACTAAATATGACAATATTTGTTTTTACATGATGAAGATTCAGAATGTTTTTCCTTCCTTCAGAGGATATTGTGATAAAACTTTCCCACCTTCTCAAAGAAAAGGTTCAAGCCTAAAGGGCACTAAGCAATATCTTTTCAAAATGTTATTTGAAGGCTACACCCTTGGATAATAAGAAATTCATGTAATTGGAAAGCCTAATATTGTTTTCTGTCAAGAAAATTGAGAACCATTTTAAAACTTTAAACTTAGCAATAGGGCCTATATCACTATTGTTATTATATTAAATTTAAAGAAAAAATCTATCACTAATAATAATAATTAGAAAGCAGTAAATTGTCTGTATTTTTATAATTATAAACTTAATAAAATATTACTTACATTAATAATATATTGAACGATGTCTCAAGGTATGGCAATCTGTGTCCCAAGGTACATCACGCTGACAGTATGTAGTACTTAGAAAAATTTTTTAAATCTATACAAAAATTATTTAATTGAAACCTTATTTTTTCTAACATACTTTACACTTCGAAAATGCTGTTGTTAATAATAATAAATTATGAAAGCTTACACAAAAATTAAAAAAACTGAAATTTAAAAAAACTGTCCCTAGGTACAACAGTTTCCCCTACATAACCATGCATCTTACTCAGAAAACACGATAATTCATCTTCAGATGACAGGATCTGCTCAAAAGAAAGCTAATGAGGACATAAGCAAGAGACTTTTAAAATTAATTCGCTCCTGTCTTCATGAAAAACAAACTAATTTTCATTTACAAGATATTAACAATAAAAGAAAACACGTTTGTGCTAAGGAGGAAAGTGCTGCCACCTGCGCCAAAAAAAATAGTAATGAAGTTCATTCTACTTTTATTCATATGAATATCAAAACTCAGAAAAATGAAAACTTCATTCTTTTGAATGACATAGAAAACAACCTCTTAATATTTGGTTTCTCACATAACCTAAATGTTCTGATAAAACGTAAGGCACTATATATGGATGGCACTTTTGAGTATTGCTCGAAATATTTTCAACAATTACTTAGCTTGCATGATCATTTTAATGCATACTACACCCCTTTAGTGTTTTGTCTACTATAAAATAATGAAGCAAATACCTACGAGAAGTGCTTTTGGCAGACATCTGTAGTAATATAATTTGTCTTTGGAGCCTACCACAGTGGTGGTAGATTTTGAAAAGGCTGTTCACAATGCTGTCAACAAAGTATGGCCTAATGCAAAAATAAGTGGCTGTAGGTTTCATTGGACGAAGGCTTGGCGTGCAAAAATTCAGAATCTTGGTATGTTAAATGAATATAAAGAAAAGAATGAAATTGGGACATGGTTGAGGTGGTGTTTTGGCTTTGTGTACTTAGATCCATGTAATGTCGAAGAATGTTCCGTCTTCGATATCGCGCCGAATGATCAACGATTGGCGAAATTTGAAAAGTATTTGACGAAAATTTACTTGTTTCCGTTTTCTTCATTTCCACTGACAACATGGACTGATTTTTCTGCTGCACTGACCAAAACTACAAATGCTGTAAATCCTTTCACTTGCTCCTTGCCATTGCTTTCTACTCTCCACATCCTTCCATAGCCACGTTTATAAAAGATCTACTTGACTTTCAATCAGATACCTATGTTAAGTGTAACAGCTTAAATGATCCTTTTAAAGATACGCCTCATATCCTCAAAAAGTTGGATTTATCAGGAGAGTATCTCGTCAAGTATAAGAATGGAGAATGCTCACGCCTGTCATTTGTACGGATAATGTAGCATAATTATAGTTAAAATGAGACATTGTTTACTTTTAAGCGTGTAATTTTCTATCAATTTAAAGTAATTTCATTATTTGATGCCATATTTTGTAAAATGGACACTATTTTACTCATGAAAGACAGAATTTTTAACCACATCAACCTGCAAAATGGTTGCGCAGTTCCAAGTCTGCACAAAGTGAGAGGGAATATTTTGTCTTTACCTGGTTTCACCTCTTCTTACACACCCGAGACGAGTTGGGTTATGGGATTATCGCGCCGAGAAATTGGGTGAGGACGGGCTGTACTATTGCATTAACGCAACGAAAATTACGTCGGGACGAGGAGGTCGATTCTGGGACGTGACGGGCTATGTCCCCAACTTGTGTTGTAGTGTTTATTTGTTCTCTTACAAGTTAACTTACTTATTTTGCATAAAAATAACTAAAATTGTAATTATGTCTTCAATTTTAAACTTTTGACATAGGTTTATGTTGGGAACTTTGGAACAATGTATTAATAATTTTTGATCATAAATAGGGCCCGGATGTTTATGACATGTCATATTTTTTTTCTTTAGGTTTTTTCCATACCAAATACAAGTTAAACATGATTTCATCTAATCTGATTAGAATTATGTAATTTTCATTGGTCACGTAATATCATACTTTGGCTTTTTAAAGTTGTTTTGTCATTTTGCATATTATGTTCATATTTTCCATCTTTTTTAATGTTTTTTCCCATGCTTTTGTCTTTTTAATCCATTTTCATTTAATTGCTTACAGCCGTCTCAGAGATGGGTTTTATTTCTAAAAATACTTTCACAAAATATATATTTCTGTGAATTAGGAGAAAGAAAGAGATCGCGTAAAAAGGGACAGACGCAAGGAAAGTGAACCGAGATATTAGGATCACTATTGTCAATTTTCGTGCCAAGGTCAACTGCTTTTTATTTTCAGCAGGTATAGAAGTGTCTTCATGGAGTGCCAAGGGGGAGGGGTGATTGGAACAATCATCCCTCAGTTATTGAAAAGATTTCACTGTATAGTGTTGTGCTCCATCGCGATCTCAATACTCTAAGCTTATCATGCCTAAAACTAACGTTTCGATAAGTGAAAAACTGCGAGTATTTGTACGGAAGTTTGGAGATAAGCATTTCAGTACAGATGGCACAATTCTATTCTGTAAGCTGTGCGAAGTTGAAGTAGAATCTAAAAATCAATTTAATATGCAACAGCATTGCAGTACGGCAGAACATAAAAACAATTTTACTCGAAATGCTGTATCAGAGAAGATTTTGTCATCGCCCATCACAAGCAAAATGTCTGATTTTAACAAGAATCTATGTATAATGATGATATCTGCTAATATACCGCTGGAGAAAGATAATCAGCACTTCGGCAATTTTCTGCAGAAACACACTAATCAGCATTTCTAATGCAACAACACTACTTGACTTCTTGTTACGAAGATGTTTTAAACAGGATATGATCCTGCGTCGCTGATAACAAGATCTGGGTTTCTATGGATGAAACCAGCGACGCAGAAGGAAGTGCGTAGCAAATGTGGAATGTCTCCTGAGCACGAGTATGTAACTTACTCTTTCTGGGGGCGCTATGGAGTATTTTTATATAAAAAGCAATATGTATCTTTGTTCTGGCAATAAAATATTATTGTTATTATTATTATTATTATTATTATTATTATTATTATTATTATTATTATTATTACAAATGTTGTTCTTGGTGTTTTAAAGAAAGATCGACCAGGAGAAAAGTTTCTCATTTCCTGTGAAGCATTGGAAGGGACTAACCACTCTACTATTTCTGTTACCTTCGACAACGCATTGAATCTGTTGTGGTCTGAGGGAGTGAAGAGAGAAAATGTTCTTCTTCTAGTAACTGATGCAGCTCCCTACATGGTGAAAGCTGGCAAAGGTCTCCAACTTCTCTAATCTAACATGATACATGTAACATGCTTTGCACATGCACTACATAGGGTTGCAGAAGAAATTCGGGGAAATTATCCTGATGTGGACAAGTTAATTGCTACAGCAAAAAAGATCCTCATCAAAGCTCCATTTCGATTGCAGATATTCAGGGCAATTGCCTCTTCTGTTCCTTTGCTGGAGGCCCATCCTCACACGTTGGTGAACGTGATTTAAACTACTACTGTATCAACTATAATGTTATCGAAGATGTCAATGCGTTCAACCAAGCTTCCTCCATTAAAATAGCCTAGACGCTGTTTTCAAGTTCTACATTAACTGGGGACTTCGCTTATATGAAGTCAAATTTCAGTATAATATCAACAACAATCACACAATTAGAAGAAACTGGTGTAAACTCTGTGATGCTCTTCAACTTGTGACAAATGTGGAAAGTGAGTTAAAGACTCCACGTGGTAAAGCTGGTGAATGTGTTAATGCAAAACTACAGTGTGTGCTAAGTCAGAACGAAGGGCACTCCACAAGACTGGTGACATTCTGAGTAGTAAGCAGGCGACTTTTCACGAAGGTGAGCCTGAATTCAACAGTACCGAGTTGACTTATTTCAAATATGCCCCAATAACATCCTGCGATGTTGAGCGGTCTTTCTCCCTTTACAAGTCAATGCTGAGTGAAGGTCGTATTTATTTGAAAACTTTAAAATATATATGATATGTTATTGTAATTCTTTGTGATCTTCCATCATGATTAAACATTTCTTTCATTTTATGCAGTGTTAAGTGTTATCTCTTGCTTGATCAAATAAATTAAACAATTTATTATAAAGATTAATATTATTATTTATTAATCTGTTAGGTTTTTAAAGTATTCATAATATTTTAATTTAAACAAGGGTAAGATTTTGAAAATGTGTCCAAAATTTTCGTTTTAGGTAATATTATTAGTCATATTTTTACCATTTTAGGTCATAAAAGCTTCCATATCACTAACATTTTTAGATCATTAACATCCGGGTTCTAATCATAAATATTTGTTACTGTAATATTATAATAGAAATAACCTATTTTAATATGTTTAGTTGTTCCATAATACATTTTTTAAATCAGAAAATAAAGTAAAATAGAATATACGCACTTATTTATTCCTATTTAAGAGATAGTTTTCCGTAATTTATGAGTTGGTTAGTTACAATTGCTCATAGTACTTATAAAATGAAACAGAAATGAAAAAGTGTATCTCACATAACAAATAACTCAAACTGTATTGATGTTTTAAATTTCGTAAACTTTTGACATTTATGTTGAGAATTTTGGAATAATGTAACTTACAAGGTGGTTATATAATTAAACTGACAGTATTCAGGATGGCACAGCACGGACTCTAATGATTGTAGGAGTGTGAAACCTCGTAAATATGCTAATTAAGTAATGCGCTCGCGAATTATGGCAAAAAAATTAGTTTGAAGTCTCGCCACCGGGTGTAAATATGGCGCTGTAAGTAGTCAAAACGTACAATTGTCTGTAACTCTGACGTCAGTATGTTCTTCCGGTTGCATTGCATTGTGTCAGTTTCCTGTTACTTGGTGACGCATGTTGATTCCGCTAGTGAACATTCAGAAACCCAATGGCTATTGAGAAGAGAGACCGTGCACTTCTTTCTCGATATAGTTTTAGCTCTTCTCACAAAAACTTCATCACTCCAATCGGAATCACTAAACCACATATTAAAAATATATAAATACAATATTTTGTTTTAATTATATGAGAAAGTTTGTCACTTGTAACTGATAATATATAAATCACAAGTCTTTCGAGTCTTGTAACAATATTCCTGTTGAATACTAGTATAATCAACTAGATTGGCATTTTGAGAAACAAAATCACTTATGAACTGGTGAAATCGACCAAAATTACTAGTCTCTGAACTGGTAACTACTACTTTACCCTTGTAGTTTCTAGAAACACAGACTTTTAAAATAAACTAACATTACTAATGTACAGACTAGTATTAATAGTTCATCAGTTTTGAGAAACGGGCCCAGAATGACAGCAATAGCAATGCTGCATTGCCGGAATATCGCCGACACAAACAGTTGAGAGGAGGTCCCATGTCAATTAATGGGCTAAAGAACATGATGAAAAAATTAGAGGAAACAGGTGAAATAGATGTCGCACCAGGGAGAGGACGGCCTGACCTAAAGACTAGCATACAAAGACATGTCGTTCTGATTTCACCAGATATGCTGCGAGCATGCCGCGTTACGGATGCAACATGTTGCTGAGGTGGGAGGCCATGTTCAACAGTGTTTGTAACCATAGTTCCTAATATAGTTGCCGTTGTCATGTGTTTGATCCAACGAGTTAGAAAGAGAATATAGAGCGACCATTGCGCCGCCATGTTTGAAGAAAATTCAACGACCGTCCGTGGAATCGTGAAGCTGTCAAAATTTCGTTTGCATAAATCAGTTAAACTGAAGTGGAAAAAACCTAGTGTTTCGTCAAATACGTCCTAGTAACTTAATCTAAAATAAAGAACTTATTTACGCTAAATAAACACTTGAGCTATTCCTAGAAGGAAAGCTTAAAAGAATAACCTAAGCAAAATAATCATGTATGTAGTACGTACAGTTACCCTGAAAAAGAATGAGACGATTCTTGGTCGTCGGAAGTTGAAGTTCTACAGCGCGGTTCACTCGATATCGACGTAGGGATACATAACATGACAGATAGTACAAGAATTGTTACAAGGACCACAACAAGGACAAGGACCACAATAAGGATCACGAATAACACTGCCATTTAAGGCCAGGATTTCACAACATAGCTCGAGTCCCAAAATATCATTGCTTCACTGTACCGAATGGCAAATGCCTGCTAAGGGATCTACATTCTGGACTGCTGCTATCACTGTCTTGTCTCGGTAGCTCATATAGTAGCGTGCCGGTTCCATTGTATAACCGAAACTTCTCGTGTTCGATCCCAGGTAAAACTTTTTTTTATTGAGGTGTAATTAATTTGTTCAGAGTTCCTCGACTGTCTAATTTGTCGAAAAATATGGAATAATTTATGCCTAATTTCTGTGTCTTATAAGTGGGCTGAACCTCGTCAAAAAAAATAAATCTTACTTGGAAGTTAAAAGTATTCTTCCTCAAACAAAAATCATAAGAAACAAAAAGAGACCTGTTAACTTAAAATCTTGTCCACATGCCATCAGCTTCCATTACAGCTCTAAGTCGATCCGGCATGGATGTCACGAGATTGTGGAATAAGTTCTGATCCCCGGCGAGATCTTCCCAGGTGTCAACAACTTGATCCCACAATTCGTCTCGATTTCGAGGGCGTCGGTGGGCATAGGTGGCTATCCTTCTCTTTTTCAATTCCGCCCATAAATTTTCGATGACATTCAAATCAGGTGACTTCGGAGGCCAATTAATGATTTCGATCTCGGGTCTCCTTTGAAACCATCTTTGAATGCTTGCAGCATAGTGCACGGGATGGTTATCCTGCTGGAACAGCAATGTTCCTTCGGGAAAACGTTCTCGGGCGGAGGGAAGGAATATATTTTCCAGAATGCGCTCGTAAGTTTCCGCATTAAACCGGGCATCGATGCGTTCTATAACGCCAGGTCCATCGTAAGACATCCACCCCCAACACGATATGCTAAAGCGCCCCGATCTTTCACGTCGGTGCACATAGCGCTGATCATGTCGGAGACCATCCTCACGATAGACACGGACAGGACCTTCGTAATCACTCGAGATGGTTGTTTCGTCGAAGAAAATTACATTTCTCCAATCGAAATCCACTCGATTGGTAGCGAAGGCAAGACGGTCGACAGCTTGTGCTTCCCCCAATATTTCCATTTGCGCAGCCCTCCGGCTCCTAATACCGCGGTTCCTCAACCTGCTGATCACAGTCTGTGAAGAGCCGGGAAAGTTAGATGCTGCTCTTATTTCGTTAGCAGTCAGAAAGGGGTCCTGTCGAACTGTCTCGAATAAAAGAGCATCCTCTTCCAATGAAGAAATCCGCGGACGCCCAGGAATAGGGCGATTTTCGACCTCCCCAAAATTTTGGTAACGATGAACCCATCTCGCGGCTGTACTTCCAGGAACACCGACCAAACGGCCAGCAGATCTAGCCCCATATCCAGCCTCAACTAGAGCTATAACTCGCTGTCTCATGTCACGTCGGTTCGCCATTACGATGAGAAATGAGAGATGACGATAATACTTTAGTGTAGACAATGACTATTTAACATGATATAGAATTATTGAAATAAGAGGCATCTTGCATAGTAAGAGTTAATAAATCAACCCTAAATTAAATATCTAAATAACAGGATATAACAGGAAGTCCAATTGTTGCGAAACTAATCAAATTAAATCTAATTACATTAAATAAACAAACCCCAAGTTATGACACCACATTGCTACAGCTAAATTGTATGTTATTAACACAAGCATTGAATAGGTCCGTGGTTGTGCGTTGGACGACAAAACCAAACATCGAAAGTTCGAATCTTGCCGAGGAATGTAACTTCTTGCTTTTTATAATGTAAATCAGACTTATAACTACAATCATTCATATTTATTACATTATTTATTAATATTTATAGCCAACATTGAATTTGTAAAGAAAAGACTTTAGAAATCTCATATGGAATTTGTGATCTGTAGTGACATAAACATAGATTATCTCTCGGAACTTTTCCGTAAAAGTAAATTAAATTCACTCCTTGAAACTGGAAACCTTGTTCGTAGGGTCATTTTCCCATAGCATACAAGCTGAAGTAACACAGCCATTGATAAACGTTTTGTACACAGAATTAGACTGAATTCCTATTCGACAGAACCTATAATCAATGGCTTGTCTGACCATGATAAACAAATCCTATGTGTTTCCAATGTCACTGAACAATTTCAAAATATTAATTTAAAAACTAAGAAAGGACCGTAATTGCTGTATCTAGTGATTATTTACATTTATGTCTACAAAATGAATCTTGGAAAAACATATATGATACTGGTACTACTGATATTAAGAGTAAATATATTGAATTTTTCACTTAATTTCATAATCACTTCAGTGGATGTTCTCCACTCAATGTTGTGCAAAAATTCAAAAGTTAAAACATGTAGATAACGCAGGGACTTCAAAATCTCATGTATTAAAAAGAAGAATCTATATGTAATGCGTTGCAATGTAATGATCTTCATGTTCTTAAATACTGCAAGAAGTACAGTGTAATTTATCAAAAATTATGAAAGAGGGAAATAGAATAAATTTGAGTAGAAAAGTACAAAATTCAGATAATGCAATTAAACCTATTCGTAATATTATTAAATTTAAACTTGTAGATATCCTAAGAAAGAAAATATTTTTTCATTAAAACCAATGATTATAAAGTAGAGGATCCCAAATCTATTGCAAATTCTTTTAACGTATTATAGTATATAGTACAGAAATATTATTGACAACTTAAACATTCAAGATTTAGCAAAAGATACTGCAATTGGTTACTTAACAGATGTATTTAATAATTATTATTAATATATGTAATTAGTCAATAACTGCAACAGTGCTTATACATTCAATCATAACATGAATAAAATTGAATGCAAACACGTAGATAAAATAGTTAAAATTAACTGCAGGGGTGAGAATGAAATAATCCAAAACCATACTTTTAACAAAAATTGTTTTGTGCGAGTGCATTTCTTACACATGTGGGAAAGCTATTAATAAATTATTGTAATAATTACTCAACAAATGACATAGCCTAAGGACTCTAAACCTTTGTAAAAGTTTGTCTATTATTATATATTTTTTTAATTTCATTTTAATTGTTAGTTTTTAATATATATGCATTTACATTGTATATATGCGTGTGTATAAATGCATTCATTAGATTAACGTTTATAATATTATAACTTGTAATTTTGTATTGTTTGCAATCATTAACACTTAATCTCAGGACTTTGTAAAACTATATTTCAACGTGACTTAGCTATTTCAACGTTATTTAGAAAAAAAATTGTTGTGTAGACTAAGAATCGAACTCGCACTCTTCTACACAACACGCAGAAGTCTTACCGTCTGAGCTATGGAAACGACATGAAAGCTTTCCTTTCTGTGCGGAGTGTCGATCTAGTCATGAAGGTCCATTGTCGATTTAACTACACAATTTATGTATATATTTATCTTTTATTTACGTAATATTATATTTTTTTGCAGTTTTTTAATTGAATTTCGGAACGATGCTAGTAACAAACCAAATAGCCTGAATTTAAGTAACTCAATATTCGTTATCTTGTGTATCGGTGCTCTGGTCTCCGATCATGCGCAGTGTCTTACATCTGAGACTTAGGAATATTCAATCGTCTCATCCTTTTCCAGGGAAACTGTACATGTATGATAAGAAGTCCTAGCAAATATACTGAAGAAAATGTTAATATTCCTAGGTTTTTTAAATGCGACCTGCAACATTGCCTATAAAATGAACGAGTATGATTCGGATGATTTTATTAAATTGTTTTTCCAGTCTCCACACGTTGCAAAACTATTTATTATACCATAAGATTTATGATATACTCGTAGAATGAACGTAAGCCCTAACTGTAGTAAACAATCTTTAACTCCAAGTTCTAACTTGAGTAAAACATGACCAAACACGCTTTCAGTTTTTTTTTTTTTTTTTTGTTACATTAGTGCATAATTCTAGACTGCTCGGGAAAAAGAGAATAAGTCAAAATATACAACTTCTCAGTACAAGCAATTTAATGCTCTACAGTCTTATGTTTGCTAATGTAACATACTAGAAAACTGATTGTATTTTAATTGAATAATTATATTATTTTACTTATATTGTTTATACCAATCTGTAGAACATGTCATGGTGCAACATAATATTGACTTACCTTATTTTGGCCATTTTTTGACTTATACTCTTTTTCCCGAGCAGTGTAGAATTATCGAAATCTGAACGGGATGCCAACAGCCGGTTGGTCTGTCTGGGCCTTCAAGGGCTGTGGCACCACAGTCTTTTATTATTATTATTATTATTATTATTATTATTATTTAGTAGTAGTAGTAGTAGTAGTAGTAGTAGTAGTAGTAGTAGTAGTAGTAGTAGTAGTAGTAGTAGTAGTAGTATACAATTGATCACCCACGTGCAATAATGGGGTAAGTAGTTACGAAACACAGTCATAGTTACCCCATTATTGCACTTGGGTGCTCAATTATGTACTTTCATGTCCTTCCAGTCAAAATACTAACAACAATACGGCCTACCCGAAAGTTCTGCGGAATTTTGGATGCGAGTGTCGAAATACAATTTTAATATTTTATTTCTGTTAGTTTTTCACTGGATTTAAAACGGAATTGTAGCATACTGGTTTTATTTCTATTTAGTTTAAGTTCATTACTAGTGAACCATTTATTTGGTTTATCGCTTGTCTTCGAAGTAGGCCTATTTTTTATAAGCTACAGCACATCGTCGTCTTCTACAAGCAGTAAGGACGGACACAAGAAGTGTCGTGAACACAAAAAGCTATGCTCGGAGGGATACAATTTGTCTCATTTCATATTTATTGCCCACTGTTTCACTAATCCCTTTTTTTTTTTAAAAGAATCTGCAAGAAAAGAAAAATATTGTAGTACACACGATGTGTATGCCAGGCTTTGTTACACATTTACGCATGAAAAAAATGATGCTAATCAACAAAACTATAAAATTTACCTGAAATATGATATATCAGTTGTATTTTTCCTCTTGTTATTGCAAATATATGCAGCACACATAATAGGCATTTTTTTTTCGTAGCTCCACCTCCGTATATACAACGTTGTAAGCAGACGAATTTTTACAACGGTAGGCTCTTAGTTCATATCTGCCGTGTTCCGCGGTGGCACCGCAAAGAGCGCTGTACAGGACAACATGGCCACTCTATATTCTCTTTCCAAATCGTCAATTTGATCTTTTCTGCCTTTTTCCTGCGCCTATACCACATTCTGACTGGTTATAGCGCCATATCTTCACGTGGTGGCAAGATATGGAACTAATTATTTTTTGGAATAATTCGCGTGCGCATTGGTTAATTAACATATCTACGAGGTTTCACACTCCTACTATCACTACAGTCCGTGCTGTGCCAAGCTGAACACCGTCAAGGTGGTTATATTTAAACTGAGGTGGTTTAATTTACTGCAAAGTATGAATTTTGTAGGAGTGCTTGTGTAAAATGCACCGCAAAATCTTGCGAACTGTTGACCAGGGGAGCGAAAATTCACGTAACACAGCTCGAGCACTGGTTGCAGAATTTGAGTCATGTGCTGCATTGTCAGCTACAGCTAGAGAAACTTCGTCAACGACATCCATAAGGATGGACCAACATCCTCTCCCTATTGCGGCATCTAATTTACCTGTTTCCTCAAATGTTTTCATCATTTTCTGCAGCTCATTAATTGATGTGGGTCACTGTTTCTGTCGGCGATATTCCCGCGACGCATCGTTGCTATTGCTGTCTTCTGGTAAAACAAGTTCACTAGAGTGCACGGTCTCTCTTGCAAGCGATTGCGTTTCACAAGGAAAAGTTCAACCTTCTACATTTTCAACAAACATTCACTTCACTAAAGGAATCAACACGCGTTATCAAGCAATACGGAACTCACACAATGCAATGGAACCGGAAAAATCTACTGACATCAGAGTTACAGATAATTGCACGTTTTGACTGTTTACAGCGCCATATTTACACCTGGTGGCGAGACTTGGAACTAATATTTTTTTGGCATAATTCGCAGGCGCATTGGCTAATTAGCATATTTACGAGTATTCACACTCCTACGATTATTAAAGTTTATGCTGTGCCACGCCGAACACCGTCAGTTTAATTATAACCACCCTGTACTTCTAGTTCTTTGAGTTTTTATAATATATTATATCAGCCGTTCAGAGCAGAAGTGGTGTAAGTCAAAAATGGGTAATGAAGATTGAAGTAAACATTCTGTAAAACACAGCACAAAGTAGCAATTAATATTCACTTTATTTAAATTATCAGTAGTCAGTGGATAGCAAGAACGACGTATTAATTGCTACTTTGCGCTGTATTTTACAGAATTTTTACTTTAAACCTCTTTATCCAATTTTGACTTACTCCACTTTTGCTCTGAACGGCTCATATATTTGTTAGTGTAAAATTGTAAATGAAAGAACGTATTTAAATATGTTTGGGATTGCTTCAAAATTAATTTATTAAATACAGAAAATAAAATAAAATGAAATACAGATATACCTATTTATTCCTATTTAACAGATAGCATTCCCTATGTGATTAGTTATACAGGGACATCATTTTATTTTTATTAACATTTTTAATATTAATCTGGCTATACCTTTGGATCAACACCGTTTGCTACTCCCTTCCACGAACGGAGTTCGATGATACTGGCGTAATATACAAACAAATCACTTTGCTAGGTATAGGAGGGAAGAAAAGTAGTTCATCCATTTACGTAAACTAGGAAATATCGCGATTTTTAGTTTGATAATTTTCATTGGGTTTTTGTTTAATCAAAATACAGTACAGTATTAACAATGAGTGTTTTTACCCGCGAACTAAGCTGTCCATGTGGACGTATTCAATATGCATTGTATATTATACTGTACTGTCTACAGCACATTAGCGTTCAATAGAGAGAATGAAGTTAAATTGAAAAATAATCATAATATGGATATTTAAACACATTTTTTAAAATGGTGGCCGTTCATTTCGATACAGGCTTCAGTTCTAATGTGCATAATATCACTAAAGCACGGTCTTCGTTGTCCGCGTTCATAAGTTGCCTGCGTTTGGATAGTGTGGTGTATGCCTAGCTTGATGTGTGATTGGAGGGGAAGATACGGACGTTCCCTCCGTTGTACAGGTTCAGTGCGGTGAAGGACAAAGTTTACATGACAGCGTTGTTGTAAATAAATGCATTGTAACATATCCTTAGAACTTTAATAACATTATATTATTAATAGAATGCAAAACTGTACAACAGTTTTCATTTATGATTCACCTATTGGTGCGTCCACAGTTCCATCACAATAAAGAACAATATATTTTCGTAGAGTATCGAAAGAAAACCTCTTCGCCTATCACTTAGAACATGAACTGAGAAAATGTGCGTTCCACGTCGCAAGACATGAGTGGTGCGAAACGAAAATATGAGCTGTCACACGTATCTGAGGGCTCGCCATTAACCGACAAAATATCTCTTATTTCACACATTGCTGAAAATCCACAGTTCTTTTTCAACACGGTCCCAAATTTCGGCTTAACCGGTTCCAAACTTGGATGTGGTTTTGCTTCACACAGACTTTGGTACAAATGTTCTACGAGTCAGAGGCCACTGAACATTTCGAGGGTTGACTATTCTAGTTGTTTTATTGTTGCGGGAACATCTTTGTAAACATCTTTTATGTACAACAGATACCCATATTTTATTATTTGCAACAGATTTCCTAATGCTGTTGATGGCATAATCATAGCACGGGGATAAATATATTTTGCGTAGAGTTGACTCGCATGGAACGTTTCGCCCAGTATATTTCTGCAGAAATGATTTGAAAGTAGCATTTTGTAACTTGTGTAACGGAATATTGCAACTTATCATCATATTGCAGAGGTCGTTATAAAACTCTCTCTGAGTAGGCTTATATGAATTTGAACTCGATGTTGTATCATGTCTGCCAAATAGCGTTATACTTTTTTATGTTGTTTAGACTTACAGTGCTTTTGGATAACAAATTATCTGTGGCCTTTAAACTGTATATGGCATACTTTGCAAAATATATTTACTAATTGTATAGTGAAATAATTACGGCCAAATTCGTCCACATATTGTAACAACTTCTGTTTCTTCACGTCTGACATTACTGGCACTCTTGTTTATAACTCTGCACGGTCTACACGTGCCCGACCGACTGCTGTACGTATTGAGAACGCGTCGAGACGCCGTACCCATCGCCAGTGATGTGGACGTGACGTCAGACTCTCGGTATAGCCCTTGTGCAGACAACTTGTATCGCGGCAGCAGGCAATGAAAAGGCAACGAGGTCCGCGCTTTAATTATCACACTATATACTATTGTACCTAATCCCAATTACCAGTTTCGTCCTTGTAACTAGTAACTGATGTTGAAATAATTCTGTACCTATTCTATAAAAGAGTACCTTACGTGCTGTAAATTCAATCTTCACTTCTGCCCGATCCGAAAAGATAAAATTACTCACACATACTATCTACTGTCCGTCCAAGTGGTTATGTCGTAGGGTCATAGAAAGGGAGGAAATCACGTGACAGTTAATTACTTAACGAGGCCCTTTTATTTAAGTTGTTTTAAACAGTTGTATAATATTACGTAGACGTTCAATTCCTAACGGAAATGAATGTTCTCACAAAAGAGCTAAGACGACACCCCAGCCACTAGCTGGCGAATAAAAGCAGGTGGGGGAAACCGGGATACGACGTAGGCAAATAGACGACAGTACCTGTGCGAAAATGATTCAATATTGAAAGCTCTTTCGTCACTGGAAAACGCGAACATATTTTTGGAACGTATTGTTTACTATGACCGTAAGGCTACTATGACTGTATATGCGGTCTTGGATCTGTGTACAGGACGGTTGAACTTCATTAGTAGAAGTGGTGGGAGTGAAGTACATTAAAAAATTCAGGTACAATAAAAATTGAAGTAAAAATAAAATGATGTCCCTGTAATTGCTAATAGTGCTTACAAAGCACAATCAAATGAATAAAATAACTATAAAAAAGAACAACAAATATTAGTGCTTTTAAAATGTAAAATTAAAGGATCGCCACTGCAACTCTTCATACTCGCGGCGTCAAGGAAATAAGCAAGTACAGCAAAATAGCCTATTTATACTTTTTAAATGTAAAATTAAAAGATCGCCACTATAACCCTCCATACTCGCGGCGTTGAGGAAATAAGCTAGTACAACAAATATTTGTAGGGTACTTTTTATATGTAAAATTAAAGGATAGCCACTGCAACCCTTCCCTACTCGTGGTGTCGAGGAGATAAGCAAGTAGAAGAAATATTTGTACTTTTTAAAAGTAAAAATAATTGATCGCCACTGCAACTCTTTATACTCGCGGCGTCGAGAAAATAAGCAAGTGCAACAAATATTTCTAGGGTACTTTTTTTAATTAAAATTAAATATTCGCCACTGCAACTAATCATATTCGCGGCGTCGAGAAAATAAGCAAGTGCAACAAATATTTCTAGGGTACTTTTTTTAATTAAAATTAAATATTCGCCACTGCAACTAATCATATTCGCGGCGTCGAGAAAATAAGCAAGTGCAACAAATATTTCTAGGGTACTTTTTTTAATTAAAATTAAATATTCGCCACTGCAACTAATCATATTCGCGGCGTCGAGAAAATAAGCAAGCGCAACAAATATTTCTAGGGTACTTTTTTTTAATTAAAATTAAATATTCGCCACTGCAACTAATCATATTCGCGGCGTCGAGAAAATAAGCAAGTGCAACAAATATTTCTAGGGTACTTTTTTTAATTAAAATTAAATATTCGCCACTGCAACTAATCATATTCGCGGCGTCGAGGAAATAAGCAAGTACAACAAATAAGCTTATTTGTACTTATCAAATGTAAAACTAAGGATCGCAACTGCAAATCTTCATACTCGCGGCGACGAGGAAAGAAGCAAGTAGAAGAAATATTTGTACTTTTTAAACGTAAAATTAAAGGATCACCACTGCAACTCTTCATATTCGTGGTGTCGAGGAAAGAAGTACAAGAAATATTCGTACTTTATAAAATGTGAAATTAAATGATCGCCATTGGAACTCTTCATACGCGTGGCGTGGAGGAAAGAAGCAAGTACAAGAAATATTTCTACTTTTTAACATGTGAAATTAAAGGATCGCCATTGGAACACTCCATACTTGTAGCGTCAAGGAAAGAAGCAATTACAAGAAATATGTTTACTTTTTAAATGTAAAATTTAATGATCGCCATTGGAAATATTCATACTCGTGACGTGCAGGAAAGAAGCAAGTAGAAGAAATATTTGTACTTTTTAAACGTAAAATTAAAGGATCACCACTGCAACTCTTCATATTCGTGGTGTCGAGGAAAGAAGTACAAGAAATATTCGTACTTTATAAAATGTGAAATTAAATGATCGCCATTGGAACTCTTCATACGCGTGGCGTGAAGGAAAGAAGCAAGTACAAGAAATATTTGTACTTTTTAACATGTAAAATTAAAGGATCGCCATTGGAACACTCCATACTTGTAGCGTCAAGGAAAGAAGCAATTACAAGAAATATTTTTACTTTTTAAATGTAAAATTTAATGATCGCCATTGGAAATATTCATACTCGTGACGTGTAGGAAAGAAGCAAGTAGAAGAAATATTTGTACTTTTTAAACGTAAAATTAAGGGATCGCCACTGCAACTCTTCATATTCGTGGTGTCGAGGAAAGAAGTACAAGAAATATTCGTACTTTATAAAATGTGAAATTAAATGATCACCATTGGAACTCTTCATACGCGTGGCCTGGTGGAAAGTAGCAAGTACAAGAAATATTTGTACTTTTTGTAATGTAAAATTAAAGGATCGGCATTGCAACTCTGCGTACTAGCAGCGTGGAGAAAAGAAAATGTACAACAAATATTTGTACTTTTAACATGTAAAATTAAAGGATCGCCATTGCAACTCTTCGTACTAGCGGCGTGGATGAAAGAAGCAAGTAAAAGAATTATTTATACTTTAAAAAAATTAAAAGATCTGCCACTGGAACTCTTCGAACTAGAGGCGTGGAGGAAAGAAACAAATATAAGCAATTTTTGTACTTTTTAAAATGTAAAATTAAAGGATCGCCATTGTAACTCTTCGTACTAGTGGCGTGGAGGAATGAAGCACAGAGTCCACACGAGCGCTCTTGATGCTCCACAAGTGCAGGTGCGATGAGCGTTGCTGCAGTAATTATACACGCTATCAGATGTTAGGCTTTATGCTCAAGTAGTCTAGTTGAACCTAACAGTTGTAATATTTGTAACACTGTTGTATTCATAATGTTACAGGACAATAGTAAATAGGCCTACATTAAAGAAAGTAGAGGAAATTTCTACATAAGATTGAACAAAACTTTTAATTTTAAAGCCAAATAGTGATTTTTTCCATTGATTCTTTTTACTTTTTAATAAATTCAGTATGAATTTTGTTTAAAGCCAAATAGCGATTTTTTCCATTGATTCTTTTTATTTTTTAATAAATTCAGTATGAATTTTGTTTGTTCTACCCTTAATCTTTTATGGTATGATCGTCGGATGTGGAATAATATAATCTGCATTCACGTCAGCTTAAGTACGTCCAACGTCAACCATTGGCTATTCTCCTCCTACTACCTTCTCCTCTGCTGTGTATTGTGTGCTGCATTTTATAATAACGTAACCTTTGTCGACCACTGCTATACAGTGTCTCAGCAGTATTCTGAACTTTATGCTATGTAGCTTTTAAGCAGCAAACGTATTTCTGATACACTTTTCTTACATTATTGAATAAATAAAATTTGTTTGTCAATTTCACATTTCATATGTTGGTATAAATTGCTTTGATTCCTACATTAGGCCTAATGTCAAAATAACATGAGTACGTTAAAGATTTCATAATAGTAATTTTCATGGTGATTGTTATACTGTATATTAAAATTATCTCGTTATATTTGAATAACGAAATTGAGAAACAATACCTGTCCATTCGACATAACTTTTGACAAACACTATATAATTTCATATTCAATCCCGAATTCAAGTTGGAAACCAACTTATTATGTAATAGACTACTTCAAAGGTAATTTGGTCAGGGAAGTATCACACCCTGCATGCAGAAACTTGCCTCGAAACTTTAGTGACATAACCGATGTGCTACGAGAAGACCACGTGCGAAACATTACAGTAGCTGCCTGTTTTCACTGCAAGGCCCCGAAATCGAAGCTGGAATCCTTCTGTGGTCAGACGATAACGCAACGCAGTTGGACATCCCTGTATCACTGGCGAGCGGAGTGGAGTGCGCGTGTGAAATGGAGTAAACTGTCTCGCGTCCCATGGTGTCAATGAAGCATAAACAAGAGACAGAAGTGACTCGTATTGATTGAATGTTGAAAACAATTCTTTTCGGCACCATGCACAACGAAAAAACACTTTATTGTGACACTGTTCTTCACATTGTTTTTTCACCGTTTCAAGACAATATTTGAGGGGTACTACAAATTCAGGAAGTCGGTCTGTGGTGTATCTGCTTGCAAACCAAGAATACCTTATCATATCCCGGAATAATAATAATAATAATAATAATAATAATAACAATAACAATAACAACAATAATAATAATAATAATAATAATAATGGTTTATTTAACCTGGCAGAATAGTGGAGATAAAAATTGAAAATGGATGAAGGATTGCAATTTAAGTATGGTGTCCCTATGAAAACCTTCGGCGTGAATATCTCCGCGCCTCGCTATTTTTTCTGATAAGCGGCGGTATAGGGCTTTCCACTGCCGGTAGAAGAACTTATCAAGCGGTTTGGTTTTTCTCATAGTACCAAGAGGAATCGGGAGCAATTCGATGGTCTTCTAGCATGTTCAAAACGAGCAAATAGTTTTTTATGTTCTATGGAATGTGTCGTTATATTTTTTACGTGTTTCTTCCATAACTACAGTTGTCGCTCTGATGTAACGCGACGGAAGTTCCTGCGAACGTATGATATTGAATGGCGCTTTTTACCACATTCATTCAGCCAGAATTTCACAGCTTTCCTCTTGTAGTCCATGCTGACACCTACATTTACATTTTTTACAGGGGTTGCGATATAGCTCGAACTGGACGATTTGTAGGAGGACTGACTGCTCGTATCACTGGCTTCTGGGGATTCACTGTCTGACTCGAATATCGAACTCGGGCCTCCAACATTACCTGTGGTAGGAGCAAGGGTGTTGCGATCGGTATCACTATCACTTGAATCACAAGCACTTCCTTCACATAAGTACGTTGAGAGTTGTCTCCTCACATCGGTCCACTCCTGTACAACTATTTTCAATCAGTTCAATAAAGAACTGGGCCATTTCCTTTTCTTTCGCGTTTATATTTTCCGAAGACGAAACAATATTCTTGTGGAAATAACTCGTGGCGAACTCAAGTACATTAATCGAATTTACGTCTTGCTCCGTGGAACTCATTGCAACAGTTCTCCTTTCTTACACAACCCTCAACATCGTGCTGGATACATTAACCTGTAGCCGTCCGCTTGTACGAGTACCTTGATTCACATGCTTCTGTTCGCTGCTGGTTGCCATCGCTCCACTGGCTTGCACGCAGGAAGGCCTGTCCATTCCAACCTGTGAAGACTAGTAGGCCTATCCACTTCCTTATTGCTTATATGCATTATTCCGGGGTTTATTTCAGGGCCTTGCAGTGAAAATAGGAAGCTAATATTTTTCGCATAGTCTTCTTGTAGCACATAGGTTATGTCACGAAAATTTCGAGACAACTTTCGGCATGCAGGGTGTGATATTTCCCTTGTTAGTATTATCATGCAATGTTAATTAATTTGGGAGACAATTTTTTGGATTTGTGGAAATAGAGAGAGAGAGAGAGAGAGAGAGAGAGAGAGATAAGACACCGTCCTTTTTATTCTTATTTTTACTACCACCACCACCACCACCACCACCACCACCACCACCACCACCACTACTTCCTGTTTTAGACTGTTACCACCTTCCATAAAGTACAATTTATTGCAAAACATTACTTTTTTCATGTGTACGTAAGCTATAAATTTTGGAATAAAATTACTGTACTGGAACTTTTTTCTTTACAAAGTTTCCTAATAGGCTTTGAGTACTGTAATTAGTGCTACTAAAGATAGATCAGCCAACAGAAAAATTATGTTCATCTAAAACCATTCATGTACGTTTTGGCTATTACTGCACCTTAATTTTTACTTTCTAGGAATATCACTTTTGTTGACGTCGTACAAAATTTTGTCCAATATTCTTTTGAGAAGATTAACTCCGTATGTAGATGAAATTATTGGAGATTATCAGTGTGGTTTTAGGCGTAATAGATCGACTGTTGATCACATTTTTTGTATTCGACATACATTGGAGAAAAAATGGGAGTATAAGTGTACACCACATTCGTTATTCATAGATTTCAAATAGGCATATGACTCGGTTAAAAGAGAAGATTTATATGGCAATCTTATTGAATTTGGTATTCCCAAGAAACTAGTTCGATTAATTAAAATGTGTCTCGGAGAAATTTACAGCAGAGTCGGTAGAGGCCAGCTTCTGTCTGATGCTTTTTCAATTCCCTGCGGGCTAAAGCAAGGAGATGCACTATCACCTTTACTTTTTAACTTCGCTCTAGAACATACCGTTAGGAAAGTTCAGGATAACAGAGAGGATGTGGAATTGAACTGGTTACATTAGCTTCTTGTCTATAATAATAATAATAATAATAATAATAATAATAATAATAATAATAATAATAATAATAATAATAATAATAATTTATTTTAGCTGGCAGAGTTAAGGCCGTAAGGCCTTCTCTTCCACACAACCAGCAAAAAGTGTATATACATATGCATGAACTTACAAAGAATTCAACAATTTGATTTAGATGAGAGTTACATGTATACAAGAGTTATTTACGAATTAAACAACAAAATACTATGAACTATTAATTAAACACTGAAATAAACTGTGTAGCAGAATTAAACTAAAATACATAGAATGTTAATATATTTCAAATTATATTAGATAATAGAAAGAGATTATTATGAGACAATTTTGAAAATGCAGCACAATCAGGATGATGTCTAAAGAAAAAAAGCAACAGTGTAGTCTGTAATATTTTAAATCAGTATGATTGGAGTGAAATGCTAATATAAGGTTATCTTTTAAGCTGTTCTTAAAGGTGTTTGTTGTCTTGCAGCCCCTAATACTTTGTGACAAGGAATTCCATTGACGCGAGGTGGATATTGTAAAAGATGAAGAATAACAAGATGTTCTATGTAGATGACGTGAATATGTTAGGAGAAAATCCAGAAGCGATTAGAGAAAACACGAAAATTTTACTTGAAGCAAGTAAAGCGATAGGTTTGGAAGTAAACTCCGAAAAGTTTAGCGAGTCTAACTCCGAACCCAGCGATCCTTGGTTCGATTACCGATCAGGACGAGTTGCTTGGGTGAGGTTTTTTTTCGGGGTTTCTCTCTCACTTGCATGGATGAATATCAGGTAAATTTATCAGGCATAAATGGGAGGATAATATTAAAATGGATTTGAGGGAGGTGGGATATGATGATATAAACTGGATTAATCTTGCACAGAATAGGGACCGATGGCGGGCTTATGTGAGGGCGGCAATGAACGTCCGGGTTCCGTAAAAGCCATTTGTAATAATAGGCCTATTATTATAATGTTTACTATAATAATAAAACTGGCTGATGTCAGAAATCTTAAACTGCTGCTGTTTAGTGTGATGTGATTCTCTTTTCACTCTAGGTTCTACAGATAATAGATTTTTCCTAAAAAAAAGTTAGGCCACCGTCCTTCGTCATCAAGTATGTATTCTGCATTAGGAACTGTAACCTCAAATTTTAATTTAGAGCTTTACCCTACGATAACTTCTGTGTATTCCTATTGCATGTAAACTCTGTCAGTGTTCGTACATACCTTTCGACCAAAACTTTGAAAGGCATGTTCATTTGTGCCCAACATTTTGTGAGAGTGAAAATTTGTTGCAGCAATTGCTTACATAATTTGGTAAGTCTATCCACCATAATTATAAGCAGAAAGATATTCAGTAGGACCATAACCAGCCCAATGAAATAATGGAAAGTTCTGGTCAAGTTATTAAGTAACTACACGTCACGTCCTCAACATATATATTGTTTCTCCTTGTATCAGAATACAGTTGATGGAATTTGTTTGTTTTTTATATTGCTGGCTTCAAGTATGTAGAGCATGAAATCACTAAGAACTCATTTTGTGAAAACAAATGGACATGTGGTGCTTATCAATAACATGATGCAATTAATGTATTTACTGTGAGGTACTTAAATATTGGAAGTTTAAGGGAGTACATTTACAGAAAAGTTTGAGAAACATTGATATAGATGTCATATAAAACAATATGGAGAGCTCTTTTGTTTGGTCGTAAGTCATCCAAGCACATGTCGCTGTTGGCCTAATACTAGAGTAATAATGTAACATTATGCTGTAATCAAAGCAAGTTTTGAATGTATTGGCGTCCGGTTAACTCTGTTGCTAGAGTACCTGGGTACGGATCGGAAGGTCCGGGGTTCAGTCTCGTGACGACGTGACATTTTTCTCGTTGCCAGTACTTCCTCAACTACTATGGGGTGCACTCAGCTTCCACAACTGCTCTGGGGTCCACTCAGCCTCCCGTCGAATTGAGTTCGGAGTCGTTCCACGAAGTAAAAGCGGTGGGAGTATGGTGCCGATAATATCTCATTCAAATAGGCTACAGTGTCAAGAAAACATGAGTCCTATCTCCACAGCCTCATCCTCTTTCATGACATGGATACATTTATTTATACCTTTGAATATATTCATTCTGACATTTATGACAAATTACTTTATTTACATATAATTTACGTATTGCATATAAAATATTAATTTTGTGCGTAACTTACCAGCATTGCGTGTGAAGATAATTACGTTGTTTCATGATGAGTGATGCTCGATAATAATGGGTAGTGTTTTTTATATTTACATATATCTATTATTAAGTGAAATGTATAAGCATTTACGAAACTTCGGGTATAACACACCTTCCTAAGCTATAGCAGCCATCTTGGGAATACATGAATGTATGTACTTCGTGGTTTTCTCCTACAGCAGATTAGAAGCGATAAATAAAATGCATTCACTATATAAACGAACTTTAATGCGAGTGTATTCTCATAGCTTGCAATAGAGATAGATAAGAGTACCATAAACAAAGGTATTGTTTATACAGTTCCACAATGTCGTTCGTTCCCTCTGTCAATTGGCAACTACAGCTCCCGATTTACTACGTGATAAATGTCAATCACTCCTCCATGGTCGGTTTGAAATAGCCGCCTCGTAGAGGTGATGACTCAAAGAGATTAGCTCACTTTATTAGTCGTCGTTTACTTTCCTACCGGTGTAGGAAAACTGCATTTAAAACGTGAATTGCAAGAGAATTAGCATTTTATCTACCAACTCTAATTGAAGCTTTTGACATTATTAGCAACATAATATTTTAATTTATAGAGCGACAGTGGTTCATCGATTGCAGCAAAGGAATCCAGGCACTCGCGGATATAGCAATCTCTTCATGACGGCATACTGTTGATCCACCTCACTAATAATGAGCGCGGTTATGTTCACTCTCAGAATACAATGCAATGGTATAATTAAAATCCTCATTTACTGCTTGAAGTTTCTCTTCAAGACCAGAAAGTGGGTGTGTGGTGTGGCATTACTTCACGCAGGGTAATTAACCCCATTTTCTTTTACGATAAAATAAATTCACAACGTTATGTACGAGATATCTCTTGTCTTTTTCGGTTTTAGCAAAATTGCTTGATTTTTACTTGTTGGGGAATTTAAAACTGAAAGCTTAAGTGAACAATCCACACACTCTTGAAGAGTTGGAGAATGAATTCAGGTGAGTACTGAGTGAAATTACAATAGAGAGCTGCGGAAGGTGTTTCAGAATTTTCTATGCCTGTGTAATTCTTGGATCCAGAAATGTGGATATCATTTTTAACATACGGTTTGATAAAAGGTAGGCTAAGTTTTTATTATCTCTTACCGACGCATTATTTGTAGAGGACTAGTGGCCTAAATTATCACCATTCATCGCCGATTCTTTTTGTTCTCGGGCAAGAGAACTGTTTGATTCCCCTCACTAAACACACGCGTTACGGCCGATTACAATGCCGGTAAGTTATATAACACGCGTACTATATAAAGCAAATGTTCTAAAAATCTTAAAAATTCCTATGTTTCACTTACGCAGCTGTATCAATTGCTTTTCTTTTTGTATAATGCAAAAACATATCTTTATGATCCATCCAAGAACACGGCAGCAAACAATTTGCAGTGTTCCTGACAATCTTGAATTTCTTCTTCGTGGGAGCTCCAGATGTTTCTCCTCTGTGTCTGCACATGGACTATAGGCATCAATTATATCGTCAATAGTGACAATGCGTTCGATAAATTCTTGACAGACATATTAATATCGATAAGCGTGCATGGGCCAATAGAGGGCAAGAGCATTAGAGATAAATAAAAATTAACATCTCAAGTACTACACACAAAGGTATATACAAGTCATATTTATTCACAGTACAAATGAAGTTATGATTATTATGTATAAGGAGATTGGTTAACTTATAAAATAAGGAATAGAACCATACGATAATAGAGATATTTAAAGTTCACATTGAACAAAAATTACATGGATATTAAACTGCAATTCTTTGAACTAGTATCCATATCAAAGATCTATAAGCCCAGGTATAAGCACAGAATACAATGATTTTAAAGGTATATTAGAAGCTGCAATCAGGCGCAGTTTTTAAGTGGGATACCAATTTAAAAAAATGCACGTATACGATTATTATTAATGGAAAATTTCAGTGCTACTTTACATTACAGTTCTAGATAACAAATAAATTACACAATTCTCGAAAACATGCAACAATATTCGTTTTCTCCCCATTTTTAATTACTTGCCACGCCCGAAGTACAAAAGTTGGATCGTAAATGTTGGGAGTGAAATACAGAAGTATATACGAGGTTTCCAAATCTGTATTCAGATATTAGGCAGCTTTTATGATTTAAGACTTTTGGTGCAATCTGTTAAAAAAATGTTACCGGTATTATAATTATTATTGAATGAGACTTGCGTAGTCCTCTCTGACGTCATCTACTCATATGATGATGTTTTGGCGCAAAGCAAATGTACAGGATACATGCGCGAAATATTGAAACATTTATAAAACTCAAAGCACACATTTGCAATACATAACGTTATTCAACGGTAGCTTCGAGAGAGAAAATCTCCTGCTAATAGAGCTTTCAGGTATAACTCCCTGTAAAGTTATTTGAATAATTTCGAGGGAAAAATTGTTCCGGATTCTATACCAGGCCCCGAAAAATTTTGCCCTAGAAATTATTCAAATCAACTTTACAGGGAGTTATACCTCAAAAGTGGATTCGCATAATACACGTCACTGTTCGTTAACAGAAACCCACAATTCAATTCACACAGAATTTGTCTGCACTCAAATTTGGTTGCTTGACGGTTGTCAGCCCAATTTGAGGTCCGTGGGCAGCTGGGTAGTTCCTGGGTAGCTCAGTTTGTAGAGCGTTGGTACGTTTAACCGAAGGTTCCGGGTTCGATACCCGAAAGAATTTTTTCCTCGAAATTATTAAGAAAATCTCCTGTTTGTGTTTTTTAATCTGTTATTAAATTTAAAAAAAATAATTATCCGGGCAAGAAGGAATAGAGCAGACTGAATTAACTGATAAAATTCTTTGAGGGAATATTTGATCGATGTCTTTATTGGGAATTTTTTCATCAACATTCATTTCTTCAAAAATTGTTTTCGTTTCGTGAAAGACTGTCAAACTCTTCATCATTGTCTATTATTGAAACCAATAGAGTTGAGTAAAGGAGCACAACCATTTTATATGATTTCTTTAAACGTATTAAATTTGTTTGCTCCGTAGATTAACTGACAAATTAAGATGATGAACAAGAAGGAATTTTGGTAACACTTTTATACCGACTAGAAACTAAAATTCATAAATAGTTGGGCTAAAGTTAGCTATAAACTGTAAATATTACAAGAGTGTTTCTTGTTTTGAAGGCCAGTTCGACAAGACACAATTCAACATAGAGAGTAATGTATTTCAAGGAAGGGCTGTACTCCATCATGGCGTTCTTTGCTGGTTTCACAAAATCTATTTTGAAACGTTTACTGTCAAAAAAGTATTACTGATCTTCCCTTTCCACAAATGGGTTCCTCCTGAAAAGCCTCTTAGCAACTTACTTCGACTGCTACAAGTCATTGTCAGAATTAAAGTACAGCGACTCAAAGCGAAAGTGGTACACTTATTAGAGTTCTATACTTTGAGAAAAAATATTGTTCTCAATTAATGATAACTATTCGTAACAATTTTGTTCTATTAAGGATCGGTCTATTTTATAGAAAACGTGTGATATAACATCTTACATGCCTTTATACACTCATAATATTTTAAACAACAAGGCAAATATAAAATTCAGGTCACAATGAAAGTGGTACACTATCTGTAAACACTCCATTTGCTGGTTACGAATGCCCTGTTAGGTACAGGTGCTTTGAACAACTGTTTGTTTACCTTCTACAAGGACTAGAATGCCCATCTAATTTGCGCTGTACGTAATACTGTGTTGTTGTTGTTTAGTCAAGTGTCCGAACCTCAAAAGTAACACCAATAAGGCATCACTCATGAGGTAACTAGGCCAGAAGATAATGGGGTAGAGTGGCCAGTTTCTTGCCCACTCCAATGCATTCATCGCCGGTTAGTTACATTTTCACCAATCAGACTTCAGATTCATACAAACAGTTGTTCTTCCTCAGACGCATATCGTCAAGTGAGATGTACTGCCTGATAATAGATGTACATATCAGCGAGAACCTCAATTAGAGGTAACATTATTATACGTTTTATTTCACAATGGGATGTGAAGGTGGTCAACGTCTGTAGAGCTTAGGAAATTAATACTTTTTCATTATCAAGAAGGCAATCTTTACGTGAGATTTGTAAAATTGTAAACTACAATGATTCAACAGTACAAAATATTATCAATCGCTTTCGTAAATAAAATAGAATAAAAAACAAAGCAAACCAAAGTTCAGGAAAGATTCCAATGATTCGGATAAAAGCTAGCTCAGCTTCAAATACAGAAAAATCTCATGCTAAGTGCACCAAAACTAGTTAAGAAAACAGAAATAAGCTTAAAGAAAAAGACCTATGCGGAAAATGTGAGAAGAGTCCTTCGTAGGACAACTTTCATGATCGAATTGCTAGGAACAAACCATTTATCAGTAGCAAGAACAGAAGTCTCAGATACGAGTTTGCCAGAGAACATTCAGGTAAGGATTTTGATTATTGGGAAACCGTAAAATTCACGGATGAAATTAAATTTAATATATTTGCATCAGATGGAAGAGTTTATGTCTAGAGAAAATCTAGGGAGTAACTTAAACAAAAAATCTCAGACCCACAGTAAAACATGAAGGTAGAGATATGTGATGATATGGGGGTGTATGGGGTTTCCGGTGTTGGAAAACTGCACTTCATAGATGGTACTATGGATAAAGATACGTATTTGGATATTTTAAGGGAAAACTTGCAGTCAAGTGCAGAAAAATTAGGCATTCAAAATTGTTTCACATTTTATCAAAACAATGATCAGAAGCATAAGGCCCATAAAGTAAGCTTGTGGTAGCTCTATAATTGCCCTCATGTACTGGACACTCCTCCACAGTCTCCAGAAATAGCCTAAATATAATTGAAAATTTGTGAACTTTTCTGAAAGAGAATGTCCGAAAATATCACATATCCAACAGGAATAACCTTAAGAAAGCTCTCCAAATAGAATGGAACAATATTGAACCTTCCCACTGTGAAAAGTTGGTCAGTTCCATTCCAAATAGGCTGAGGAATATTAAAACAAATGGTGGTCGTCATACAAAATATTAATAAAATTGTCACTAAAATGTCTTAGAAATGAGAAGAAGTAAAGAACTGTACCATTTTCATTGTGAGCACAAAAGTGACTAAGGTATATTGTTTATTTTTTTTATTTATATTTTATGTTATAGCTGATATATAGTTTATTTTGGCACTGTTTGTGTATAAATTATGTATTACGTAAACTTATATTTGAACTTCAAGTGTAAACAAATCAATAATTACATAAATAATTATAGAATTATAGATGTACCATTTTCACTGTGAGTCACTGCAAGTCTATGGTTAGCACAATGCGTGGAAAACATTCTTCGTTGCAATTCGAGAATACCAGCCTGAACACCCTTATAAATTCCGCTCACATTGAAACCTTCGTCATAATATTTATCTCTCAGAAAAGTAATGTCTAAATTATAATATCGGTCGGTATCTCATGTAGAGCATTTGATTACGTCATTCGCTCTCATTCACTTCGATATTTAGCATAGAGACTAGTAAATTTCAGTACCAATTCTGTGTAAATGTTTATTGAGACAACTATGGTCTGTCAGTAGTTCGAAGTTTGCCTTCGCAGACATCGTGAAATGCTGTTATTATAATAGGTGTACAGGATAATAAACCCAATTATTTTAATTTTCTGTAGAAATAGTGCATTTTTATTAAAGTATTATATTCTGATATTATTCTTTTAACAGAGTGGTAAGGCACAGGTAGAGATGATTTATTATCTTTCTTGGCATCATTATTTTCCATTCCGCAACGTACAGGTAACCAATATTTATTTTCAGCAGTTGTCTTAAAATTTTACAACACACTAGAATACTAAGTTTCTTTTTTGCTGTCACATCTGATGTAACAATAATAGCTTCTTTGAATCTGACAGTTACCACAGCATTTTCAAATTTATCAATTCGATAAGCCTAAAAAACTAGCTAAAATTTCACCATAAAAATTAGTCGTTTTGAAACGAATCCTCTGTAAAAGAAAGAAACAGAACACAGTGCACCAGTACCAGTACTTTCATGATTTGGTAAAATGGATCCATTTGTGAAATTACGTAGGATAATTTAAATTTATCAACGATTTTAAAATGTCTAGAGAACTATCAGATTTATTATCATCTTTTACTTTAGTCAAATATCAAATACGGTAACTAAAAGGAATTATACTGTTTGAAAAATTGTCTGAAAAGCAAATGTTCTCATTTTGGCAGACAAAATGTTAATTTTTTTTCTTCCACAACGTTAATAATGTCAAAAGACGTGCATATAAATTTTGGACACTCTACTGCAACTAAGAGGCCGTCCAGAAAGTAATTTTCCCTGGGGACATTGACAGAAAAAATAAAAATTTCATGGAAAGATTTATTGAAACAGATACAGCAATTGTTGAGCTATTTGTCAACATATACCCCAATGGAATTTAAACATTTGTCATATCTTGGGATCAATTTTTGGTGTCCTTGTGTGGTAGAAATCAGCCGCCTGGGATTGGAAGCAGCGTTTGACAGCCGTCTGCACATTTCTGTCGATCGCATGACATGACAAATGTCTCAATTTCGGTGTGGAATATGTTGAAAAATAGGTAAAAAATTGCTGTGTCTCTTCCAATAAATTTTTGCAATGAAATTGTGTTTTCTTTCTGTTACGGCCCTTCTAATTGCGGTAGAGTGACCAAAATTTGCATAAGCACTTCTTTTGACATTATTGATATGGTGAAAAAGAATTAACCTTTTTATCTGCCCCCATCAGAATGTTTGCTTATGAGCTAATTCTTCCCCACTCGGCACCTACCGTCATCATTTCTCCATTTCGTCATCAATGCATAGGATTCCCCGATAGCCAGCTGGTGACGCACGAAGGGGGCTAGCCTAGAGACTAAGAGGGAGTTGTCTACTGGAAACCTGGGTACGCAGTGAACCTTAATGTAGTCAGCCGGTGTGGGTTTGGGAATGAGCCTGGCTTGTGTTAGCGTAATAGGTCGCAGTGTTGGGCCATAGTGCTCCTCTCGCATAAGTTCCATTCCAGTTGTATAGATCATGGTTTACACAAAGTAGCCTATATGAGCAGATACGTACCGTATATTCTAAAGTGGACAAATTACAGTAAAGCTTAAGTGGACGGCAAAAAAGCCCCAACAAGAATTGAGTTGTTCAAAGCCAAAAATCCAGATCTTTCACTTCCACCTAGACCCATACTTATTCGTTGGGGGACATGGTTAGAAGCAGTAATGTATTATGCAGACAATTTTGAAAATTTTAAATCAGTGATTGAAGAACTAAATAAGGATGACATTTCTTCAATTAAAATTCTCCAGAACTTACTTAAGCACAGTTCGTTCTTTAAAAAATGAATTATCTTACATATCTGCAAATCTGAGTTTTTGTGTCACTCTACAAAGAAATTAGAAACATCAACCAACTATTTGACTGAGACAATTAATGAGATACATGGCATTGAGTAAAAATTCATTCACTCAAAGGTTTCAAAGTAGAACCGATTAAACACATATTTTAAAGTGTGTTTCAAAAACAAAAATAATTGTACATTTCATACTATCTGTAAATGCTTTTAAAGAGCAAGAAGATGTTGGTGAAATTGAGATTTTGTATGTCAGTGTCATTCCTTTAATAAAAATATGTGAGACTAACTTCTTGTGACGTTGGACGGTCCTTCTCCGGTATTGTGCAATGTTCCGAGAAAAACTACATCGGTTTGTGATGGAAAACTTGGAGGAAGTCTTTACTGTTTACTGCAACAACGAGCTATTTGGATCCACCACTGTTTCAATCAGATTTGTGAGTGATTTTTTATAATAGAGGAGCTCGGAATCAAAACGCGTTAAGTCCACATTTTTATCGGAAATGCTTTTTTTTTCAAACTTGTGTTCTTTTAGAAGCGCTTCATCATCCTACACTTGACATTTGCTACAATTCACATTTTTAGCCTGTTTAAAACCAGCCTGAAATCGAGGATCTGATTCAGAACGTATTCTGTCCATCCCCTGAATGGATCAAACCGTGTTAAGTCCATGAACGTAAGATTTCTAACGAAAGCAGTAACCCAGAATGAACATAATTAATTCGTCACCTGTCTTTAACAAATTTTCATTGTTCACTCTTTTCTAAAGTTTGCTTTTTGCTAACATGCGTGTATTCCAAAGGACGCGTGTATTGCTTGGAATCTCCTTTTAAATCTCTACACGCAGGCAGTGAGCTAGTTGTGGTGTGGTAAATGGCATTTGAAAGCTGGTAAAAGACGTTTGCAATAAACATGGGTTTGTTACTATAATTCTGATATTATACTTATAATTTGGGTACTAATTATTTTGAACAGTAGGCCTACAGTAGGATTCGAATGACTCCAGCACCAAACATTGCTTGTTCCGCTTTGTTTCTTTGTGAGCTTTAAAACTTTGCAGATTCTTGCTGGCTTCTTTTTCTGTGGGTCGAATATAACGGGAGAATTGAGACCAATAATTTGCTTGTAATCTTGTCGGCGTACCTACTGCATCCCTCTCCCTCCCACCAACATTTTATCAATATCTAGACAAATTTCACAGAATAAAATAAACATAAACATTGTCAGTGTGCGACGCCCTAAGGGTTAATAACACCATAATTATAATGAACTTGCTATAAATAATTTTATTTTACAATTAGTTAGTTAAATTAATACTACCATGCATTAATATGTTTATGTTAATGTTATACCTGCCACACCTGGACGACAAAAAATAAAATGAAAATCAATGTGAGTAGAAGTAAGTCAATATCCTTCTGCAGAACGCGTAAAGAAATTGTCTCAAATATCAAATGAATGGTACACCGGTGCCATAAGTGAACACTTGAAAATACCTGGGTATACGAGTATACACTGACTGACAAAAAAAATCACACACCAAGAAGGAGTTGTCGTTTTGCTGTAAACCTCGTCATACAGTTACATCTCAGTGAGATTGTCAAATGATAGCATAGTAACGTAATTTGTTGAATGGTGTTGCCACCAGAGGTCGTGAACCTGCTGTCATTCGTGGTCTATAAAAGGGCTTGCACAGGCCACAAGAACGTAGTGGACTGTTGTTTCCGGTTGCATAAAAGTCGTCGATCATTCGACATGCCTCAACGACGCAATCGAAGAGAATTTACCCAGTTAACGGAGTTTGAGAGGGGGCGCATTATTGGAATGCGCGAGGCTGGATGGCGTATCGGCGAGTCGCCAGCTACCTACGCCGTTCTGACCACACTATTAGGACGTGTTGGCATCAGTGGATGCGTGAGGGCACGCACACACGGCGACTGGGCTCAGGATGCCCTCGACTGACCGCCAGGAGAGAAGAAAGTCGAATCTTCCAGCAAGCCCGAACAGATCCAGCTGTTTCGTCGCCCGCCATCCTAAGACAGGTAGCACCATTATTACAGGCCCCAGTGTCTGCCCGAACCATTTCCAGGCACTAGGCTGAAGGAAATTTGGTCTCACGGCGCCCATTACGTGTCCTGCCATTGACACCCGTCCACCGTCGCCTCTGTTTGCAGTGGTGTCGTGAGCGACAAACCTGGATTGCTGAAGAATGGAACCGGATTGTCTTTACTGACGAATCCAGGTTCTCTTTGAGCTCTGACGACGGTCGTGTTCGTGTCTGGAGACCTCGTGATGCACGCCTCAATCCTACATTTTCCGTGGCGCGACACACCGCAGCCACTGCTGGCGTGCTGGTCTGGGGAGTCATTACGTATGACAGTCGGTCACCCCTAGTAATGATACGAGGGTCAATAACAGCGCAGCGATATGTGCAGGACATCCTTCAGCCACATGTGTTGCCACTCATGGCAGGATTTCCAAAAGGTCTTTTCCATCAGGATTATGCTCGGCCGCACACAGCAAGGATGTCACGGGAATGCCTCCGCAACGTGTCACACTTCCATGGCCTGCACGATCGCCAGAGTTGTCACCAATCGAACATGTCTGGGATCACCTGGGACGCCAACTTCAGCGACCTAGGAGTTTACAAGATATAGGGAACCAGTTGCGGCAGATATGGACAGATATGCCGCAGGATACCATACGAAATCTGTATGCCTCCATACCCGCCCGTATTACAGCTTGCATCCAAACTAGAGGTGGACAAACAGGGTACTAGAGCCTCAATTCAGGTGGTCAGTTTTCAGCAATAAACTTATTATCTTGCTCTAATATTGTAATCATTTACATACATCAATGTTACGATCATACGCATCAGGTTTCATGCAATTCCCACAACTCCTTCTTGGTGCGTGATTTTTTTTGTCAGTCAGTGTATTTAAGTAACAAACTGGGCTGGGAGGAACAAGTCGCTAATATTAACTTACCCTTTGGTATTATGTGATTACGTGCATCAGACATCAATAGTGATATTTTATTACGAATATTTCGCATCTTCAGTCACAGATACATATCGTCAAGTGAGATGTACTGCCTGGTATAGGCAATTCGTTATTTCGTGAAATCTACCTGCGCGTCAGTGGAAGAAAGAAGTGGACTGAGAAGTTTCCCTCCTTCGCTGTGGTTTTAATTGTAGCTAGAGAGCTCACTTTACCTCCCCATGAGGTTTTTACTACATGCTAATGCAAGCATTTGGTTTCATGAGATAATGAGTGGCCTATGATAATAAAAAAACCGGGCCAACGGAATAATCAGTCCCAGAAATGAGCCACTACGCATGCCACCCCCGCATTCACGAGATAGCGAGTAATCTATTGAAATTGTTGTAGTTTCGACTGCTGACGTAGCCAATTTCGAAAGCCATTAGAAAATAAGCTGGTAAAAGTCATGTTCTGGGAATAATAATTAATTAAGTAGTAAAATATCGCTGCAATCGAAAAGTATTAGAAATAAATTTGAATAAGGAACAAAAAAGTTTCCTTCCCACGCAGGATTCAAAACACGAAATTCTTAGTTATCAGTAGACCGCGGGAGTGCGGGTCCTAATACGGCGATTGCAGTTGACTATGCAGACGGGTATACAGTGTGATGTAAGTCTCTCTCACCTTTCGCCGTACTGTTCCGTGCATCGAACCCGAAAGATGCAGAGTGTGTTTAGCTGTCGTACTAAAGAGTTGCGTATGTGAAATAACACATATTACAATACCTAAAACAACTCGCTCACGAAGTGCAATACTAAATAATTTAGTAGAACAATTCGGACGCGATATATTAGGCTATTATAGAAGGAGAAAGTGTTTTATGTGTCGTGTGTAATTTCAGATTATTACGAACCAAAAAGTACTATTCTGAAAAACACAGTAATAGTAAAGGACACAAGAAAAATGTTGAACGCAATTCAAACAAGAACCAATCAAGTTCAAATAGTTGGTCACAATTCAATATAGACATATGTGACAAGTTGGTACACACAAACATTCCATTCAGAACTTTGGACAATCCCCACTTTAGATAATTTCTGGAAAAATACACAAATAAACATATTCCAGGAGAAGCAACAATACGGAAAGAATATTTACCAATTTAGAATACGATTGTCAAAATTCGAGAAAGCGTGAAAGATCAGAAAATATATGGATTTCAGTTGATGAGTCTATAGACGAAATGGTAGAAATGTGGCAAATGTGGTGGTCGGTATACTTTCCGAGAACTGTGTAGGGAAAAAAAATTGTGCTAACTTCAGAGAAATTGGAAAAGGTAAACCATGCAACTATTGTCCAAGTTTTTTATAAGGCTATGCGCCTTTTATGGCCGGAAAGGATTAAATATGATAATGTATTTCTTTTCGTCACTGATACACTCCATATATTATTAAGGCAGCAAAACAACTTCAAGAGCGGTATTCCAACATGGTGCATTTAACTTGTCTGACGCACGGACTGCATAGAGTTGCTGACGCTATTCGTGCTTTATATAGCGATGTGGATTGTTTTATAGTGTATGTGAAAAAAATATATAGCCTATATTTCTCAAAGCCCCTTCAAGAATATTACAATTTCGAGCAGTTGCACCAGATCTCCCCCTTCCAACTCAACCCATATTTACAAGATGGGGCACTTGGCTTGAAGCAGCCTTGTATTTCGCAGAACATTACAATAAAATCAAACTAATTATTCATGCTTTAGATGGAAAATATTCAGCTGCCATTACAAAAGTAGAATCCCTAATTTCAGAAAATATGCAGCAAAATCTACAATAATTCATAAAGACCAATTACGGAAACTTGCCACAATTTATAACTCGACTAGAAACGTCTGCTTTACAAATGTCCGGGTGTATTAAACTAACTGAGAAAGTATCAGAAACAATTAACAAGGCACCCCAAGGACTGTATCCTGATAAGGTAAATGACAAATTACGTAGTGTAATAAAAAAAATAATGGCTATGCAGTGTTGAACAGTTTGGTGAAAAATCAGGACAAAAACTTAAATGACAATGTAAACCTTTTCACGTACGCTCTATTAAACTCATGCGATGTCTAAAGAAGCTTTTCGCAGTACAAACATATTCTAACTAATAAACGGTGAAGTTTCTCCTTTGACAATCTATGTATGTACGTAGTTGCACATTTTAATTACTTACTGTAAATAAAAAGATTCCGTCGATATCGCATCAATTAGATAAGTACGAAATGTATGATTATTGTATGTATGTATGCAATTCATATGCTCAAGACTGTATGTCTGAAGCACGCACAGTGAGTTGCTTACCTGAGAGTTCATTACACTCGCTAAGGAACGCTCCAGTCATACATAACTTGACGGTAAAGGGCCCGCACTCCCGCGGTCTAGTTATCAGTCTATCGTGCTGTCACTGTGCTACGAAATCACTTGAGAACCAACCTTCCTTGAGAGTCTGTCATACAACAAGTGATTTAAAAGGAGATTACGTCCTACAAGTAGCTTTAATTTAGAACTAATTTCAGTAATTTGCATTACTTGTGAAAACAAACGTTTCCGTAACATCTTTTAATTTAATTTAAGTATCACTGGATTGAGAAACTCGCTACTAAATCACGTTATATGTTGCACCTTACCACAAATTTGTAGTCGATACAGAATCTTATGAACAGATTCTCCTCAAAATAGCCGCTACTAGAGAAACATGTATCAGACTGACAGCTCTGCTAGATGACGGATATTCCATATCTGAGACTGCAGATAGGCTAGGGATGGTAAAAATTATTCCGAAGAGGTGGGCTCGTCGATACCCAGAAATTGGGGGGATTGAAAGACGCCGTGGATCTGGGCGTCCGAGAGTTTCAACGGGAAGAGAGGACAGGGCATTGCTCCGAATTCGTGAGCGTAATCCTTTCATGACTGCAAGTCATTACGTACTGCCTCTCGATTCCCTGGAATCCGTAAGACGGTTGGCAATCGCCTTAAGGCTGCGGGTATTGGGAACTATAGGGCTGCTCGTAAACAAACTCTTACAGAGGAGCAAGCCATAGATCGCCTGACATATGCTAACAGTCTAGATGGGGTTGATTGGAGAAGAGTCATCTTCACCGACGAATCCCAGATCTCGACTAGTTATGCAGGACCTGTTCTTGTCTATCGCTAGGCTGGCCGACGGCACAGTCGTGCTTATGTGGCTCCAAACTCAAAGCAGGAGGCATTAGCATCAAGTTCTGGGGGTGGATGTCTCGAGACGGAACAGGAATGCTACAGCGGATAGTTGGGACTCTGCGCACGGATGAGTATATTCATATTTTGCAGCATGTGTTTTAACCTTCCGCCAGTGAACGTTATCCAGATGTACCATTATTGTTCCTGCAGGATAATTACGCAGTACAGAAATCGATGGGCGTTCAGAGATGGTTGTCGGAGAGGCCAGAGATCGAAGAGATTGTTCTGCCTCCCCTTTCACCTGATTTGAACGTTATCGAAAATGCGCGGGCCAGACTAAAAGGAAGGACTCGCAAACTGATTGCAGACAGATCACATCGGAATCGTGACGAGCTGTGGGAACATGTTCTTGACACCTGGGAGGATATCGCCCAGGATCTTGACTATTTTCAGAGGTTCGTTCGTTTCCATGCCTAGGCGAATAGAAGCTATCAGAGAAGCTGAAGGCTATTGGAAGAAATATTAGTAGTTCAATAGCATATTTTTATTTCATAATTTTTTGTATCTTTTGTATTTTTTTAAATATATTTTTTGTTTTGTTAGAGGAAGACCAGATACTTCTTCCAAATAAATCTTTACTTTTTGGGCCAAATAATAATCCACATTTTGTTTTACTAAAATGAAATTAGGTGCATAATCTGTGACAATGAATATTACTGTCGTATAATTAAAAAAATTGCCTACCACGGGAATCGAACCTGCGACCGTTTTGAAAGATAGCGGCGCACCCCAAGCACTTGAGCCATTCAATGAAGACGAAAACAGTAACCAGCTGAGTGGCTGTTGTTCAACTGCACAGGTGGTTTCGGGTCTAAGGAATATGCAGTTGAGCTGGGGACGGAGCGAGTAGAACTGTTGACTTACTCGGTTCTATCGGTTTATGTGCTTGGGAGCGGAGCACCGAAGTTACTCAGTTAACCGTAGAATTTACCGGTCAGTTCAAACAGAGTTCACGTGTTTTAATTAATTCTAGCAGACAACAACGTATGTACTGTTGTATTTAAATATTTTCTGCTGCTGGACAAATTATTTCCTTATCCCCAAGGTGGGCTGAAAGGCCTCTAGTGTTGAAGAGGAGTTCATCTTATTATATGACCTGTTAAGTGGGCCTAATGAACACTGACAGTCTGAACATATTACTGTACACAATAATAAATTATTATTATTGCTACTAATATTAAAGTCCAGGATAACTGAGAAAGTATGGAATTGAACGGGTTACATCAGCTCCTCGTTTATGCGGATGACGTGACTATATTAGGAGAAAATCCACAAAAAATTAGTGTAAACACGGGAATTTTGCTTGAAGTAAAGAGATAGGTGTGAAAGTAAATCCAGAAAAGACAAAGTATATGATTATGTCTCGTGACCAGAATATTGTACGAAATGGAAATATAAAAACTGGAAATTTACCTTTGAAGAGCTGGAAAAATTCAAATATCTTGGAGCAACAGTAGCAAATTTAAATGACACTCGGGAGGAAATTAAACGCAGAATAAATATGGGAAATGCGTTTTATTATTCGGTTGAGAATCTTTTATCATCCAGTCTGCTCTCCGAAAAGCTGGAAATTAGAATTTATAAAAGATTATATTACCGGTTCTTCTATATGGTTGTGAAACTTGGACTCTCACTTTGAGAGAGGAACAGAGGTTAAGGGTGTTTGAGAATAAGATGCTTAGGCAAATGTTTTGGGATAAGAGGGATGAAGCTACAGGAGAATGGAGAAAGTTACATAACGCAAAACTGCATGAATTTTATTCTTCACCTGACATAATTAGGAACATTAAATCCAGACGTTTGGGATAGGCAGGGCATATAGTACGTATGGCCGATTCCAGAAATGGATATAGAATGTTAGTTGAGAGGCCGGAGGAAATACGACCTTTGGGGAGGCCCAGACGTAAATGGGAGGAAAATATTGAAGTGTATTTGAGGGAGGTTGGATATGATTATAGAGACTGGATTAACCTTGCTAAGGATAGGGACCGATGGCGGGTTTATGTGAGGCCGGCAATGAACCTCCGGGTTCCTTAAAAGCCATAAGTATTATTATTATTATTATTATCATCATCATCAACATCATCATCATCATCATCATAAATGATTAATATTAAAATACGTTAAAAAAGGAAGTGCATTATATTTTTCTTATGTTTGTGTTTATTGGATTTGTGTTACCTCATCAGTCATCATTTTATTTGTATTTATTTCTACGAATTTTGTTACCTAATTACGTTACTTTATCAATAATATTACTCTTCACCAAAGAGAACATGGTTGTATTGAAGGCTAGTAATGTAATGAAATAAATAAACATTATGTTGTTCAGTTTAAAATTCCACGTTTTAATGATTATTTTATCACTTTCCGTAATAGTAAATATTTCTGTGTATGGTATTTTTAAGTGTTTTAGGCAGCACTTCATGGAGCCCGTTTCTTTCTATCTTCTTTTTTAACGTTTACCTCAGACGTTAATTTATTAGCTGTTAATATTATAAATTATTTTATCAATTTTATTTCTTCTGTCATATATAACAACACTGAAAGTTAAATAGGCCTTTCATACAAAATAACTCCGCAAATAGTTGTAATCACGCAAATGAAACTTGAAACCACCACTTTACAATGTATGTATGTATGTACGTACGTATGTATGCATTCACACTGCAAATGATTATATACCCGGTGGTAGTGGTAACTAATTACACTCAATAATGACAATTAATAATAAACACAACCAATAAAAACAATAATTAATAATAATAATTAGTAATAATTACTAATAATAATAATAATAATAATAATAATAATAATAATAATGAGCATCCTAAATTAAATGAGGCATGGTCACTTAAAATAACATTTAAAGTAAATCTAATTTGTATCTTAACCCTAAGTTCGAACTAAGACCTACGAGTATGACAGGTTCATACCTGCACAGGTACTTTTCGGCACTACACTTATTTAGCTGTCAACTCACTCACTGCACTGATTCTACCTGATTTCACTAACACTTCTAAAAATTTCACTGTTCAAATACATTGCACAGCCACTTCACTGACACCAACACACTTCACTTACACAATAGACTTCACTGACACTACACATTTCACACACTTCACTGACACAATACACTTCCTCACTGATAGAACACTTCAAATAACAAGATATCAATTACGCCCTTTAAGTAGTGTGTATAATTTACTACTGTCTATTATTAAAGTCCTTAAGCCTATTTTTAAATACATTTTTGGTTATTGGTAAAGCCTTTGGTAAGTCTGCAGGTAAAGCATTCCAGTTCCTGATAGTACGATTGAGAAAAGAAAACTTTCCAGTGTCCGTCCTCTGTCTTCTCTCCCTCAATTTATATGAGTGGTCGTTCCTTGAAGAGTAATTTGACGGCTACAACCTATTTTTTATTTCTCTCCACGCAGGCTCACCTCTGTATGTTTTGAACGTTGCGCATAATCGAATTCGCGTTCTCCGGTCCGTGAGAAGAGAAGCACATTTTTCTCGTCAATTGGCAAAACAAAAGCGCTTTACTACAACGCTTTTAAAAACACGCTTGGTTTCACCTTCAAAGTACGGTCTAAAATCGACTCAATCTATCTAAATTTTAAATCTGCCGCCACAAATTTGTACTCGGTACTGTACTCGGTTCAACCGAGTAATGACGTCACAATAACTGCTCCGAACCGAACCGCTCCGTCCCCAGCCCTAATATGCACCGACGCTCTGGAGTGAACAAGACTCTGAAATCAGCTACAAGGGTTGGTCCGGTTTTTTTTTGCCACTTCTGTACATATCAAGACGTCATAGATTATATCATCTTATTAATTTTATTTATAATATTCGACAGATTTATATAAATTTTTAATTCATACAATTTTAATATACATAATCATAATGAAGTTTTCCACCAATTTTAATTTTAATGGATAAACACATGTAGCACAACATATAACATAAGTTTTATGTACAAATAAAACTATATTACATAGAATTTGATAAATTAGTTTTTTTAAACACAAATTATGAAATCAAAATTAATATCTCTTCATAGTACTAAGCACTCATTGCATAAAGCTCATGTCGACCTGGTTGGCGAGTTGGTATAGCGCTGGCCTTCTATGCCCAAGGTTGCGGGTTCGATCCCGGACCAGGTCGATGGCATTTAAGTGTGCTTAAATGCGACAGGATCATGTCAGTAGATTTACTGGCATGTAAAAGAACTCCTGCGGGACAAAATTCCGGCACATCCGGCGACGCTGATATAACCTCTGCAGTTGCGAGCGTCGTTAAATAAACCATAACATAGCATAAACCTCATGAATCAACAATCAACATTGTACATAATATAAATTAGAAATCTACTATAAGAGTGAATATTCTATATCGTAAATCATTTATCTGATTCCGTATAGGCGAAAATGTTCATAATATTCTTCACCAAATAATATGTATTAGCAGTTATGAATACTTGTAACAAACGATAAGTCATATGATTGAAAATTGGAAATATTATTGTAATCTTATAATAATTTAGAGCGGTTATGTCCACTCTCAGCATACAAGGCACTGGGACACTGAAAATCCTTATTCAGTGCATAAAGTTGCTCTTCACGAACTAAAAGTGGATGTGTAGTATGGTGTGGTATTACTTCACGCAGGGTAATTTTCTTTTACGCTACAGTCAACTCACAACGATATGTGCTTTTCTTTTTCGCAAACTTTACTGAAGATGATAAACAGCTTACTTCCGGTGGGATAACTCCACTGCACAAACAGCTGTTACATCAGAAAAGTGTTTTGTGATCGCGTAATTAGCCTCAAACGTTCGTCAGCTCATTCCCCCGATTTAAATGTTTATGATTTTTACTGTGAGGAAATTTAAACAGAAAGTATATGTGAACAATTCACACTCTCTTCAAGAGGTGAAGAATGAGATCAGGCGAGTGCTGAAGTTACAAATAGAGAGTTGCAGAAGATATTTCAGAATTTTCTACAGCGAGAGAGTTCAGAAAACAAATGAAAATCATCAGAGAAACAGATAATGTTCCATTTAAGGAAGTATAAGTTGATAATGCAACTTAAAAAAGAAGAAAAAAAAAAGAAAAACTAATAACGTCAGCACTTCCGCAAAGTTAACTTGTCATATGCTCATAGAATTTTCCCGGAGCTATTTAGTTAAAGAGTTTCATGGTCTAATATTTTATCTTAAAACATCCGGTATATGCCTAATGCATGTAAGCATGATGCAATATATGGATCCTCAAAGCGATAAAATTGGTAGTTCTGCAACTCTGTGGTACAATTCCAGATCCGTCACTGATTTCTCTGTCAATAACCTTTGCGAAAATATGGCTCTCTGTATAATATGTACTGAAAGCCTTTCTAGAAATTCTATTAAATTTTGCATTAAACATTTATTTAGCTAGAATTATCACACGATTTTAATTTATTTGAATTGTTAGATAACTTATGCTTGATATGCTTTATTATATTTGTGTATTTACTTCTTTTCGTAATTTTTATCTCCTCGAAATTTGATATAAATGTATTAATTTCAATCACGGAATCCTTTATTAATCTTTTTATTAATAATAGTGCACAATTATTGTAATTATTATTATTATTATATCAGCTGTAATTAGGCCTACTTATTCCGGTGTAAGTACAAGAACAGAATGAGTCTGGTTAGACAATAGATCCATCCATATTTTTAGTATATTTACGTATTTGTTAGCATTATTATTTTACTTATCTTTCAGACGAATTTCTCAAACTGATAGAGCAGAATTATTACTAAATCGTGAACACCAATATTTAGAAATTTCGGAATACTGTATGTTGGAAATCCTGATTATCATTGCTTCGCACAATTTCTCTGCAAAATTTACTATCAGAAAATGTGGTATCATTTCAGCTACAAAAGTGACTACATATATAATGCACGGTTTCTTGTTTTCGTATTTCTCTAGAGTGGGTGTGCATAAAGAGAAATTATCTTTTCAGTCTAATTTTCTACCAATTCTGTATGTTGTGTACATACTGTACATACGGCCCTCTATTTTGAGTATATATATTGATTTTCCAAAAAGTATTTCATCAGCAATAACTTTATGATCTCTATACACAACTGTTTTGTTGTGTGACGCCGAAGGCAGGATTCGAAACTAACTCAGTTAGTAGAAGAGGTGATAAGGCTGTTGCTTCCTCCCTTATCTCTGCGTATCCTTTAACAATGAAAACAACACACAAGCGCCGCCATTTCTATCTGCATTCTAGAAATAAACTGGTTGTAGTTCGTGTTTATTGTTTCCTATGACAACCTTGCGGGTTACACTCACAACAGTGTGTGCTTCCTTAGTCTTGGCACCAAAGTCTAATATAAACAGTCACGAAGCTCAATACTTAATAAATATGCAAAAATAGATAGTTGCTATCCACCAGGATCGCTAATATCGCCTCATCACAGACCCTTTCCCCAGCAGACGATAAAATGTATTGTACTTTCGATATCGTTTTCTTTTGAAAAAATTAACACCTTCCTTCCACTATTGAAATGTGAAATACATAAGGTTTATATATTGTTTTCATAAAGTATATATTATACTTTATAAACTCACCTTCCTGGATCTTTCGCAAGAAGGATAACTCTGACCTCTTTTTCTTACAATATTTATAGTACCACAAACGTCTCGTCCCATATTATTATTCAAATTATTGTATTTTAGCCATTTACAGTTATTACAACCGATAACGAACATTTCACAGTTTACACAACTTTTCACAACAATGCGAAATTCGGCACAGTCAATGCCTTTTCGAGCTAGACCAGGCTGTAATGTATGTTCGGGTTTTCTATTTTAGTGTTGGATCTCAGTGAAATATTATATTATAACTTTATTGCGTATTATTGCTAAGCTTTATTTAGTGTAATGTGTCCATAAGTTCCGTTTACTTCTTGTTGCATAATATGTTGCAGAAATAATTACAAAACTGTGTTATTTTAATGTGAAGAGAATTTTACGTGTTAACATAATCTGTTCGCATCAACATTTTGAGTTTAGAATGGAAGCTATTTTGAGGTTCAATAAAAACGAATTTATATTGTGATTTTAATTTAGCACATCTACCTTCCTTAATTGTATACAGAAAATTTACCATACCACTCCTATGAAATTAGTGTACGTACGATTGTGTTAATTCGTCTCTTAGGTGGTAGACAAATACAATAATTCAGTACTCAATTGTATTAAAATACAGACAAATAGAATGTGACGGGTGTTATACATAACATTATGTTTAATTATAATGTATAATTGCGAATATAGGAATATTAAGTTAAATATAGTAAACATAATCTATAATATCCATATGACATAACATACATATGTAGTGGCAGGGCATTGGAGACCACTAAAATTAGACAGAAAGGGCAACTGGTACAGTAAGCATAATCTATAATTTCATCAAATCTAAATATTCTGGTGAAAATGATTGAATCGTGCATAAATGAATGTACAAAAATTTCGCAATATTTAATCGAAATAAAGACAGGTATTACACGAACAACGTAATTTTCACACCAAAAATAATATTACACCTTAACTCGGAAGGAATTATGTCTGAAGTGTCCCCTAATCACTGTTTTAAATTTTATTAATGCAATTACACTACATTTTAGAGAAATATGTTACTCTTTATGCATTCCAATTAATTTATATGGTTGAAACGCCGCCCTTCGTGATCGGGTTAAGCGAGTAACACGAGCCTTACGGCCCGTATTAGATCACGATGGCAGTGACACAGTCTATTGTTCCTAGTACTCACAGCGCTCCAAGCGGCTAGCAGCTATCGTGAGAAATGCAACTCGTTGGCAAAAAATCATCCCAAGCTTCGTGACTGTATATAGTAGACTGTGTTGGCCCTATGGCTATGTGTGATCTCTGAAACTTGTGTCACATAGTATCTTGTTGTAATACGTGTAGGCTAAATATTTCTTTAGTTCTTTTTCATCACCTTCAATTTTATAGTCATTTTATAATATGTCTTTTAGAAACTTCAAATAAATTTTGTGGAGACTGGTATTCTATTTCCATCACGAAAAGCTGACTTACATAGAAAAATACAATTTGTTAGCTGCTGATGTAAGAATATTTAGTTTGTCAAGATCTCGCGATGGCGACTCTCTTTAGTCATTGTTCCCTTTGTTCCGCAATAAACTTATCGGTTACTGCAGCGGTATCACCAGTGATATGTTTGTTCCTCAGTAGATAGTGAATTTAAGGCACGGAATGGTCGTGTGTGATAATTTCAACAGCATGTCTTTCCTTGGGAGGGAAGCAAAGCAGAGTAACAAATCGTATTTACAACACGTAAAAGAACCTTGCCCTGAACGAGGGACTCTAGATCACGGGTGCCGACCTAAGGCTCCCGACAGAGCCGCTATAATGTTGTAGTTGCTATCAAGGACATACCCGCGTTGACCGAAGGTAGACGAATGGTTCTCACCAGCACGAGGGTATGGGGAAGCCTGCGAACGTGCGATATTGAAAGACTAGTCAGCTTTGTCTCAACAAGCGCTTTTTTTTCTCTTCAGGTATGAATTTATGTGATAGAAATGCAATGAGTGTTTTCCATTGAAGGGAAAAATGCTTATTAGAATAATAAACGGACTTCTTTGGGTCAAATAGATTTATTTACATCTTACATTTTGGAGAAACAAACGGGTTTTCTTCATAAGAAGTTCATAAATGTTTGCAGTAATTTTCTTAGCCGTCATTAACGGAAGATAATTAGACAAGTGTTTATTTGAAATTCTGATACGAATACGAGAATTGCTTTATTTCATAAATAAATATGTCACAAATATAAGTCGTCGTGAACAGTGACAACACATTTGCAACAAAAGCATCTAACGTAAGAAATCGTTCTTGTTTGAAAATTGTGTCTTGTCTCTTTATTCGCCTTGCCTCTTTTACGCGGAGGATGATCGTTATTACGGTCTACGCTCTTCACTCACAATTTATTAGATTTCAGATGTTAAACGTAAAGAATACACAACTAATCGCGGTTCAACTTAATAAAATTCGTCTACAATGTATACAAGAGTAATGGCATACAATAAGCACAGTATGGTTATATCAACTCTACTCCGTTGAACACAATGAATGCACTTTGTTTGTATTTCTCTGGATATATATTACATTCTAGGCAATGGAGGGGGTTGCGTTTAGTTTGTGATCTCCACCACTACTTTCCTTACCCATGAATCCCATGCTTTCGTGTAATCTTCTATCCGAACCCCATAGTTGTTTTTAGATTCGTCTCCACAGAGCAGCGCCGCTCGCATTTACATGGCCCGCTCTCCGTCCGCTACAAGAACCGAAGACACCTCACCTTTCAGTACGCGACTCCAGGGAGAGCCTCAAATCTGAATGTCGAATCCTCGAGCACCGAAAAAACCTCAGTCCGGCACATCTGCTCTAGATCAATTTCTTCTGCCGTTTCATGCCCTCTCATTACCTTAACATCAGAGAATAACGAAGTCAGTCTGTTAGCTTCTTATATAAAACAAAATTATTATTTTTTTTTTTTTGTCTACGATAATTCTAGAAAGCTATTAGTTGAAAAATATTTGATTCGATTGAAAAACTACACACGATACCGTTTTTATATACGAGTACAATGTAATTCTCTTCTTTTATGACTGGCTGATAGGTCAATATTACCATAAAATCTGTTTATTATACTTGCATGGTATTTAAGCGTAATGGACTAAATTTTATTATTATCAGTCATAAAACTGATAGAACTTTATAGTGAAAGAAAATAGAAAATTATCAGAACATGAAAAAATTAAACGAATACAGCACGAAGTCTGTTTTTACTTAATGCTGAGCCATTATCTTGACCCTCTGCAATTTACATTTAGCCTACATTCGGACTATAGCAATTATACAGATTACATGGTGACTATATTCCACCACTCACAAATTAAAGTATGTGCAATAAACTGCATCCTTTTATTAACTGAACTGCCTTATCTCAAAGCCAATACACGAAACGATGGAGAGAACAAAAACAATAAAAATCTACAACCCCAAACTGCGAATACTGTATAAGAGTAATTTGATTATCGTCGTAACAATGATTCCCACTTCTTGATAACCTAATTACGACATTTAAGTACATTGTTTTTGTATTTATTCCTATTGTTTAGCATTTCGAGAGACTAAATTCGTTCTCAACTTCCGCAGGAAGTGGGGACATATGCCCGATCTTGTTCCTCAAAAGCAGTCCTGCATCATGCCAACCACATAGAAAATTAGTTCAGATGCTTACGAAGTTCAGAAATGGTCCAAATTTGTCATAAGACTGAGAAAATCCAATCCTCGTTATACCTGATAATGGGAACAAGAATGTTTACCAATAAATTAAACACAAAGGATACACTTTTACCGAAACAGACACAAAATCCATGCGAAGTTGTTTCCTATAGAAACTTCACAGTCCTTTTACTTATTTTATCTTAACAGAGCTCATACTTATTAAGAAAGCGACAGTCAAATTTTCTGCATTCTCTACTAAATCATTGTACTGCTTTTAATAATTGATGTACAAATAGATTTCGTAGATGAGCTCTCTTCCGTGTGAAGTTACAAGATAGAAATTCTTTCAAGGCTTTATCGTTTCATCAGCACTTCTTGTGAGAATACAGTGATTAATTAATCAATAGTATACAACGTGATTTCAGTTCATTACACACGCAACATGTTCATCTACATTAGAACATTAGTAAGTTATTTTTATGAATAATGACACCCAACATGTATATTACATGGTTCATAGTCTGCTTAATCCGACACGCCTTCTAGGACTTCTTCTTCAAAACTAGGTAGAGCCTTTTGTCTCATACACATCGAAAAATCAATGGCTATGGGAAAGTATCTTTCAACAACCGCAAGAGGACTGAAAGACCTTGGTGGTGATTGTGGTAGTGACAGTGCTAATAATATTAGTGACAACAGAGGTAGCGATATAACAGTAGTACTTTTATTGCTTCGTCGAAAATTTTATTACATCTAGAATATAACAGAAAGAACTACGTGTGTTGTAAATTAAGTAGTGGCAACATAGACAGTACAAGCATATTACTGAACTTATATGGAAAATACATTTACACCCCTTCAATATAATCACCAGCGTGTTCCTGTATCTTTTGCCAAATCCGTGGTAACTGTTGAATGCCGTTAGCAAGGTTGTTTCTGTTGATCTCTCTGATGGACTGCCCTACTGCATGAAGCACTGATGCAATATCTGGAAAATTCTTGCCTCTAAGTGGTTCTTTCAACCGTGAAAACAAGTCGTAGTCACAAGGACCCATGTCAGGGAAATGCGGAGTATGTTCCAATACTTCCCAATCCCATCTCTGTAGCAATTCAGTCACTGCTCCTGGACATGACAAGCATTATCATCCAAGGTGAAATGTGAATTGTCAAGAAATGTGGCGTTTGCGCCGCATAGCTGGACGTAGGTTGTGTTGGAGAAAATGTTGGTAGTGCATCGTTGCCACAAGCTTCAAGTAACCCTTAATGACACTGGCGTGCATTTGTACCACGGGCTACCTCGATTTTTATCTACGATAGCTGCTCAAGTTTAGTAAACACCAGTGGCTTGTGCAGCAAATTCTGCAAACTAAGTCCATAAGAAGTTTAAATAAAAATTGTTCAGATTTATTTTCAATGGAGAATACCGACATTTTGAAAGTTATTTGCTTCCATAATAGTGAAACATACTCCCTCTGAATGTTTTTATGCCAAATACTTTTCCTTGGATCTGTTCATCTTTAGTTCTCGAGTTTCAATGCGAAAATGCAAGTAACAAAGTCAGGACGATCAGCGAGTTTTTCATGTGGCAGTAATGCAGTAGCTATTTCAGGTCATTGCGGATTGTAGATGAAAGTTAAGAAATGTCAGATTTGTCATGCGTTGAACAAAATACATAGCATCTTGGTATAGCTGCCGCATGTTTCGTGAACTACCTTGAAATGGAGACGGCAGAATCACTTTTTCCCACTAAGAGAACCTGCTGAGGTGATCAAGAGACTACGAAATCTTGTAGGCCTCTTACGTTATCAGTAAGTAATATCTTTTGGTCTTTTCTTAGAAATTTTAATTTTTGCGCTTCCTCCAGACAATACTGATCTACCAAATATTGCTGGATTAACTTGTATGACTAATGAACGTGTGAGAAATGGTTACGAACAGCAATACAAAATAGTACAAAATGAAGTAAAGTCTTTCTAGTGGGCTTGTTTTGCTAGCGTGGGGCACTGTGTTGCAATTGTGATTCATCAGAAAAGAGGAGGTGGTATATTTAATCAGATCACAGTGAGGGCTTAATTTGGTCCCACCTTGCCTGCCATGCACAACATAACGGTTATTTAGGTGGATCACCATCTATGGAGAAAAAAACACCCGCAATATCCTCTGCAGTAAGTTTATTGTATCGCCGTTGATCTAACCCAATATGATCAACAAAACTTAAATCTGCAAATGGCACGTTTTCTTCATTTGCCAATATTTGTCTTCAATTTTTGTAGGAAATAACAAAGATTGTTAACAAAAGTATCTAACAACGTTTGGAGTGTATTAGATACCTGTAAATGCTGGACATCATTTTGGCCCTGTTAAATGTTAGCATATGTTGAATCAATTACGTATAATTTTCCATAAGCTCGTAATGAATTGTAAATGGCGGAAGATCAGAGACGTAAGTTATTTTTGTATTATCCCTTATATTTTCAGCAGTATAGGCTGATGTGAGGAATCTATTGCTGAGATGTGGAAAATGAGGCGATTCATACATCAGAGTTGTAGAAACTTATATGCGCCCTAATTAAAATTGTTCATCGTAAATCGTTAGCAGTTTCAGTGTTTTATTCGTTACTAGTTGCGGGAAATACACTTACTCATCACGGTAGCAAGAAATGAAATGGCCTGCTATTTTTCCTACAACAAAATATGCTTGGCAGCAGCGAACACAAATCTAACCGATTAAACCAAAGAAATGTGAAATTAATTTTGATGCAGTTTAAAGATTCAGCTAAAATATGAAGCATGACTTAATTACTACCTAGGAAAATTAGAGAATCACATATATAAATATCTACGTCACACCGCCATTAAATATAAAAAAAGACCCACACCACTTAATTAATAACTAAAAAAATATTTCATTTTTAATAACATTGTTACCTTACGTAATGGTGGGTTTACACGTGCATGCATATACTGACGTCAGTTAACACGCCAGTCGTACTTTTGCGCGAGTAAAGGTTTACACTGGTTTCTTTATTTTGCCTCGCCAGTGCCATTTTCAAGTGAGGCTGCTACCTGAATGTTGCACGAAGACATGTCAAGTGAAGTTGAACTTGTTCATAGCGCTTGCCTAATAGTCGTAACTTTGTTGGTTGAGGAAATGATTTCTAACTTGGAATAAGGAAAAGACATAAAAGAAGATTGCATATTATGGGTGAAAAAGTAGATTATTCGGAGTGAGAATTTACATTAGATATATCTGCGAGAATTCTAAAAGAATTTTCAACAGATACCTACTAATGTTACAGATGACAACAGACAATTCTGATAATAATCTACAACATGTCATAATAATAATAATAATAATAATAATAATAATAATAATAATAATAATAATAATAATAATAATAATCCGTGGCGACACAGCCCATGAAGGGCCCAGATGTTGAGCCAGCTGCTGGCATCACGTTTACATGCCGAAGCAGAGGTGGACGATCATCCAACCAGATGGAGGTATCATGTGGTTAGCACGACAGTCCCCCAACCGTTATAACTGGCTTTCGCAGCCGGATTTCGCTACCTATCGTAACTCCCAAAGAGCATCACGTTGCTGGGTGGGCACCGGTCCCATACACTGACCGAAATTTCATGAGAAAATTTCTCCCCCCATGAGGACTCGAATCAGAGCACATTCCGTAACGCGACTCCTAAGCAGGATGCCTTAGACCACTACAACATCTAGCAGTATCATTAGATTAAAAAATTTGCTACCGACGTAAGAGATGCTTTACTTCCAAAATTGAAATTGGAAATTACATTGGCATATTTAGCACCAGGAAATTATTTTGCTTCATTATAACATTTTCGCTTTTATGCTGTATGTACACATATATCTGGTGGCGTGGAAGGGCCTTAACACCACGAGAATAAATAAATTTATTATTATTATTATTATTATTATTATTATTATTATTAACATCGTTATAATTAATATTTGTATTCTCTTCCAAAGTGTATGTTACAATATCAAAGTTCTAGCCAGAAGTTTAGATATAATCTGCACTGCAATAAGTAGAACAAACGGACAGCATAAAATACTAGGGGTGAATTATGAGTAGTAACATGAGCTGCTGCCAAGAAGTCAAAAGGCAAAGGAAGCTTTCGACAGAAAACTGAGTATCTTCCGTTGACCTCAGGAAAAATAACTAGGGAAGACACCAGTGAAATATCTTGTGTGGAGTGTGGCATTATATGGGGCAGGAACATGGACATTACGACGAAATGAAGAGAAACGGCTGGAAACCTTTGAATATGGAGAAGGATGGAGCGTGTGACGAAAGAATGATCCTGAAACTGATGAGGAAGAGAAAAAAAATTTGGCTTTGTCACTGACTAAGAAGAAACTGCGCACTGAAGAATGGACTGGAAGGAATGGTGAACGGGAGAAGAGTTAGAGGCAGAAGAAGATATCACGTGATAAACATCATTAAAATGTATGGATCATATGCAGAGATTAAGAGGAAGGCTGAAAAGAGGAAAGATTAGAGATTGCTGGGTTTGCAGTGAAAGACCTACCCATAGAAAACTATGAATAAATGAATGAGTATAGTATTTTCATAGATAAATAGGACGCACACACGTCAAAATACCATTTTTCAGTAGATGGCACTTAGCCCCTTTTGAATTCCCAGTCTTAAATTGTATATGAATTAAGATTGTAATGTTTTTATACAAAGTTCTCAAAATTTCTGAAGACGGTCTTTCTCTTATTTCCACCACTTGGTACAAAATCCTGTCAGCAACTGGAAACCACATTACATTAGGTTTGTTGATGTCATCTGAACCACCGTCAGATTTCATGCTTCTTGTTACTTTCTTTGCCTCCGGAGTGTACGCATCTCATATGAATTTTATATTTGCTTTCACCTAGGCAATTCCCAATCCATCAATTTTCATTGTCCTTGTCATGTTTCCGTATCTCAATTTTTTATAAAGATTATAGTTCAGATCCCACAAACGCTGGTGTTTTTCATATACGTAAAGAAATTTTGCGACTATCTCAGAATTCCACTTACTCATTCTTATAAATCAAATTTATAAAACTTGATGCAAAGACATCTGCGGACTACGTACTGTACAATACTGGCGTGCCGATGAAGAAACTTTATGTTTACACGTGCAACAGAAATGTCCGCCTGCGCATGCGTCGCCACTGGCGCATTGAAAAGTTAGAATGCCACTAACTTTTCGAAACATTGCATGCAATGTCTAAACTTGCACGCCAGTAAAGGTTTACACGTGAAAGTTCATTTTACTTGTCCGCCAATAGCTATTGGCGCCAATGAGTCCGTGCACGTGTAAACCCTCCATAAATTTATAGTTTTGAGTAACTAACACTGTATATGTACATATACATTGTCGTTACTCAGTAAATTATAGAAATGAAAATCTAATTTAAAATATTCTTCCTCTGTGTCAACTTACTCGTATATAAAACCCCCAAAGGTTTCACTTTCATATCATTTATATAGCATTAATGTGTATAATTAGCGACAAACACATAATTGCATTAACTATAAAATAATTTCACTTTCAATTGTAATAATGTCATTAAACATTCGTACGTTTTGTAGTTCTTAATATCCAATACACAGCTGCTGTACTCGGAAAACTGCGAACTAGAGAATCAGACTTATAAATTATTTTTATACGTTATCAAAAAATTACACAAATGAAGATCGACATATTGGCATTATGATATCAGAGAATCTGAGCCACCTGAACTTTAAATGTCAGCAATACTGCAGGTCATGACCTTCGTGTAATATTGTTTATTGTAGTGTGTGTTTTGCCTGAACAAATGGAAAAACTATTTTGGACAACTACTAAATATACATAGGCCAATCAGAAATGATCAGCACGAAATTCAAACACAAACTGCTGAGCAATTTATACCCGAACCCACACTTTCTGAAGTCAAAATTTCGATAGAAAATCTGAAAAATTATAAGTCTTCAGGTATTAATCTTATTCCAGCATAATTAATACAAGACGATGGAAGCGCATTATCTAGCGAAATTTATAAGCTTGTACTTGCTATTTGGAAAAAGGAAATTGTACCAGAGCAATGGAAGGAATCCATAATCGTACCTATCTTTAAGAAGGGGGACAAGACTAACTGTAGTAACTTTCGAGGAATATCACTTTCGTTGACGTCGTACAAAATTTTGTCCAATATTCTTTTGAGAAGATTAACTCCACATGTAGATGAAATTATTGGCGATCATCAGTGTGGTTTTAGTCGTAATACATCAACTATTGATAAGATATTTTGTATTCGACAGATAATGGAGAACAAATGGGAGTATAAGGGTACAGTGCATCAGTTATTCATAGATTTCAAAAAGGCATATGACTCGGTTAAGAGAGAAGTTTTATATGATATTCTTATTGAATTTGGTATTTCCAAGAAACTAGTTCGATTAATTAAAATGTCTCTCAGTGAAACGTATAGCAGAGTCCGTATAGGTCAGTTTCTGTCAGATGCGTTTCCAATTCACTGTGGGCTAAAGCAAGCAGATGCATGATCACCTTTACTTTTTAACTTTGCTCTAGAGTATGCCATTAGGAAAGTCCAGAATAACAGAGGGAGATTAGAATTGAACGGGTTACATCGGCTGCTTGTCTATGCGGATAACGTGAATATGTTAGGAGAAAATCTACAACCGATTAGAGAAAACATGGAAGCAAGTAAAGAGATAGGTTTGGATGTAAATCCCGGAAAGACAAAGTATATGATTATGTCTCGTGACGAGAATATTGTACGAAATGGAAATATAAAAATTGCAAATTTATCCTTTGAAGAGGTGGAAAAATTGAAATACCTGGGAGAAGCAGTAACAAATATAAATGACACTCGGGAGGAAATTAAACACAGAATAAGTATGGGAAATGCCTGTTATTATTCGGTTCAGAAGCTTTTATCATCAAGTCTGCTGTCAAAAAATCTGAAAGTTAGTATTTATAAAACAGATATATTACCGGTTGTTCTGTGTGGTTGTGGCTCTTGGACTCTCACTTTGAGAGAGGAACAGAGATTAAGGGTGTTTGAGAATAAGGTGCTTAGGAAAATATTTGGAGCTAAGAGGGATGAAGTTACAGAAGAATGGAGAATGTTACACAACACAGAACTGCACGCATTGTATTCTTCACCCGACATAATTAGGAACATTAAATCCAGACGTTTGAGATGGGCAGGGCATGCAGAACGTATGGACGAATCCAGAAATGCATAGACGTAGTTGGGAAAATATTAAAATGGATTTGAGGGAGGTGGGATATGATGATAGAGAATGGATTGATCTTGCACAAAATAGGGAACTACGGCGGGCTTATGTGAGGGCGGCAATGAGTCCGGGTTCCTTAAAAGCCAGTAAGTAAGTAAATGTGTGTTTTGTTTCATTCTGAAATGCAATTAGTTCTCAAAATTGACGAAAGATGAATTTTGGAAAATATAAAAATTATGTAGAAAAACTAACGCTTCACTGAAAGTTACTACTTTTCTGCAAATTCTTGGATGCCAAGCTTCAAAATGACAGGTCATTCATTAAAATCTGTTCAGCCGTTTTCCCGTAATTTCCATTCCCATTTCAAATTATATAGTCTATACAGTTGCTTTGGGGGAGGTAAAAATAGTGATCTACATTTAACCACGCACAATAACAACATCTGTTGTCATAGCAATCGGTTTTTATCATTCAATACATCGACAATATCTCCAACTACGATTATCAGTTATCTCCTATCGCATGCGAATGCGAATGACTCATTCTCGGCAGTGTTGCCACTACTTTATTTACAACTTATGTGTATCAAACACTATTTTCTTAATTTTAAAAACTGTTTCTGAATTACATTTAGTTAACAGTCCGAAAACAGGTTTAAACCCCGTAAGTTGCACCAATAAGGCATCCTCATGAAGCAACTAAGACAGGAGATAATGGGGTAGGGTGGCCAGTCCCTTCCTGTCTACATGACATACACTGCTAACTTGCAACAGTTCACTAGTCAGGGTTTAAGTGTATGCAACTTATTGCTCCTCCTCGATGCATATCGTCAATGATGGCCTAATAATAATCATCTTTCCAAGAAATAAGGAAGACTAGCTTTATATTTATATGATTTTACTGTTATAAAATATTTAGTAGGAGGCCTTTCCCCAGAAGGGATTTTTTTGCCTCTCTTTAATCTTGAATATTAAAAAAAACTGTTATGAAATGTAACATACGGACAAAATATACCTTTCTAATTTTAAAACACAGAAATAGAATTCTCTCAAATTACACACAAACTTCAGCAATACTCAAGGGCCGTTGCGGGCCGCGTGATTAATTAAACTGGACACATTGCTTTGTCCTACGGCAGCACAGCACGGTAATCGGGACTGAATAATACCACTTCTGCAGCCAGGGTCAGACCACTGTGTTCCCCTGCGGGATGGCTTAAGGATGCATCAGTCGGCAACCAGAAAGCCTCAAATCCTACACAGTTACTGTAACATAAGGGCTGTTACTATGTTATGTATTACCAGCAGACAAAGGACTGCAGCGTTAACCCAGAGTTTATAGTAATACAGAAATCTCCCAATGTGCAACCATAAATATCAATCTTTGCACCATCCGATAAACACATAGGCTATAAGAATTTTCGCCTAGCATAAAATTTCTTTCCTTTCTTCGCATTATTAATACTTCAAAGCGATCCTCCTCTGTGGTAAACGGTAACGTTTTTTTATTACTGATATTACAGGTACAGAATGAGATACACAGCTTTATTTTTATGTGAATATAATCCTAAGTTCGAATCCCTAAGTTTGTTAGTTACCGAACGATGCCCTGTCAGCGTTGTCATATTGTCGCTACTCCACGGGATTTCCTCTACGTGTGTGTTTTACGAGTATGGAAGGTGAAATTCTCTATCAGGACAAAAGTCCAAACCATAAGAAAACAGAGTGATACAAAAGTTATTAGTCATTTATTAGTGTAAATGTCACTATCCATTTACTACAAGACCTTCCTAATTAATTATACTGCAGAGAGATTCAAAAATATTTTGTATGTTCAAATTATCTTTCCTCTGGGGCAAGCGAATTGAGACAGTTGTCGATCTGAATCAATATTATGAAAGACATTTTCGATTAATGCTTCAAAATTGTCCAGTATTTTGTTTCGCGGCGTGGGCTAAACTTTTCCTTTGGTACGTGTCCCAAAAAGAAATCTATATGAGTGAGGTCTGGAGACGGTGACCATCTATTTGATATTCAGCTTCCCATGATTATCCCATGGAAAACTTAGAAGTAATTCGCGCAGCTGTGAAATAGTACGGTGGAGCTCCGTCATGTTGACAGTACATGGAATTTTAATTATTTTAATGCACCCGTTTTCCTGGATCTATCTACGCTGACAGCATTTCGAAATACGAGTAACTATGGGGAGAAAACCATGGTCCGAATATTAAGTGGCATGCGATTCTTCCCCTAGCTGTAATGCCTGACTGGTTTCATTTTCAAGCAGGTTAAGGTTTTTTCAGAATACCAATATGTACATTTTTGTCTGTTAACATGACTAGACAATTTAAACGTCGCTTCATGGCTAAATCTTCTAATACAAATCATTAAACTCATTCTCTCTGGCAGCCTGGAATGCAGCACCAGGAACGGTGAAGGCAGCGGCATAATTGTACGAGATTCCCCAATCTCGATCCACCTCCCATTTCGAATTTGAGCTGACGAAGCAGACTGACTGGTGATTTGAAATACAGCATGAGAGACAACTTGGGAAGCTGATCAGGTCCCACCCAACTTATCTCAGAATCACTACGATTTCCTATCTACACTGCAGGCTATTCATTAGACACGAAGGATGCTATCCTTCATTTCTACACATTCCCTAATTCCGATATTGGTTGGCGAAGGTGGACTCCGCCGTCTGCCATGGGGAGCAATGGCCCTCCAGGTCAAGGTGATATACTTTGTACAGTGTTTATATGTACGAAGGGAGTATAATTCTGAGGAATTCAAATATATTTATCTGCAAATTAATATACAAATCAACGTTTACGTAAACGTTATATTTCTAAATATAGGCATTAATTATGCGATTTATCTTTTTATTGTATGGCTAAGAAAAAATCTAACAAGCCTAGAACATTTTCTAGAGGGCGTTCATTTAGTTTACATCATGTGAGGATGAGTTCAAGAGATATCTGTTCCTTTCTTAAAATTACAGAAAAAAATGAATAAACTTACTAGTAATAATGAAGAACTTTTTAATAGTACAGATATTAGTATGTTTTGATACATCTGCTATTACTGCTGGTGATCACATTCAATCTACAACTAGTGACCATGAAAGTGATACCTCCTATTCAAAGTGACCAAACGCAGAGATCGAGTTAAATGAACAGCGATCGTAAGTTCATAACAGTAGATTTGGTGGTCATAAAGCCTAGGCTATGACGTCATAGTGGGTGTGACTAAAGTATGACGTCATAAACTGGGCGTAGCTAAAAGTGTGACGTCATAAAGGGGCGTGACTTAAAGTGTGACACCATAAAGGAGTGTGACTAAAGTGTGACGCCATTGTGGATGTGACGTCATTGTGGATGTGACGTCATAAAGTACAAGGTTAAAGTGTGACGTCATAAGATGTGCTAAACGGTGACGTCATAGAGTTGGGTTTTTGAATTTGAAATACAAGTGCAGGCATGTAATTGAAGTTGGAAGCGAGGTAGCGTAATAATTTGAAATACACACGTTCATACAAGTTTGTATATTTAATTGTAGTTCGGGGGGGAATGGGTGTGGGTGATTTGAAATAAATAAATACATACAGTAGCGTGCAAATTAATCCGAACAACGTAATTACTTATGCAAAAACACTCAAACGGGATAAAAAAATGATCTAAGACATACCTCAGTAATCTATGTGGCCTCCCCTGTTCCTAATAACAGCTCTGAGACGATTTGGCATGGATTCCACTAATTTCCCACAAATATTCATTTCTTCATCGCGAAACCATACACAATGAGGGCAGAAATCATCTTCTCCTTTGTAGAACAATTCATTTTTTGCATTCTTCTTTCGCAAACTTACCACAAGTTCTCAATGGGGTTGATGTCGGGTGAGTTGCCTGGCCAGGGGAGTACCTGAATATTCTTCTTGTTGAAGAATTCTGTAGCATTTCGAGACGTATGGCATGGTGCCAGGTCTTGTTGGAACACACCTCTGCCATCCGGAAATGATTTTTGCAGCTGGGGTACGATTCTGGTTTCCAATAAGTGAATATATTTGTCAGAATTCATCATTCCCTTGATAGGTATTAATGCTCCAGGCCCTTCATGTGTAAAACAACCCCAAAACATTACTTTAGGGGGGTATTTTGGTGCTTGTTGGAGATGAGCTGCTGTTACTTTTTCGGATCCTTTCCGTACGTAAGAAACACGGTGGCCCTGGACCTCGAAATGAGACTCATCGGAAAAAAGTACATTCCTCCAGTTATTCACTGTCCAGTGTTGATGTAATTTTGCCCACATTAAGCATTTTTTGCACATAACAGGGGTTAGCAGTTGCTTCTTAATAGTCTTACGAGCCCTTCGTGCAGCTTCCAAAAGGCTACGCCGCACTGTTGTGACGTGAATATTCGCCCCAATTGTAGCCATTAACTCGCGGGTTAAGTCGACAGCAGTTAGTCTAGGATTTAATTTACTTTTCCTAACAATTAAACGATCATCTGCAGGTGAAGTCTTCCTTTTCCGGCCACAGTTTCCTTTTATCTGGGGTATGATGGATCCAGTCTCCCTGTATCGTTTTATGATCGAATTAACAGTAGCCAAACCGATGTGACATTCTGCAGCAATTTGCCTCTGTGTCATAGAAGAATGCTCTAATAATGTTATAATTTTAGACCATTTTCGTGGAGTTGTATCCATTTGTGAAGACGATAGAATGTACACAGGATTGCAGTATTAAGTCTTCAACACAGTGAAATGCTTATAAGTACAAAACGACAGGCAAAATGTCACATATTATAAAAAATAATAACGACAGACCTTGAACAATGGAATTACACGTACTATAGATGTCAATTAAAGCGGTATGAGCGAGCAGCTGTGAGGCCAACAATGACAGAAAATGTAAAAATATGTCGTGTTCGGATTAATTTGCACGCTACTGTACAAGTATGTATATTTAATTGTAGTTAGGGTGGGGGATTTGAAATGAACAAGTGCAGACATGTTTTTTTTTTTTTTTTCGTTGGCATAAAACCTTTTTTCAGCGCGGGTGCTGATGTATAATATTTATCGTGGTTGGAAAAAGGAAAATTATATGTGAATAGTAATTCAATTGATAAATAGTAATTGGGAATGGGAAGTGGGGGATTGGGGGTTGGAAATTTGCAAGTGCATACAAGTTAATTAAAATTGGATTGGGGAAATTATTGATGGCGTAAACGGTTCTATTTGAAGCCAATTACTGAATAATTGATAAAAAATGTTTCTTCTAAAGTTGTAAATTTAACACATACATTATTATTATTATTATTATTATTATTATATTTATTGATTCCAAATTAATATATTTTGAAGTAACATATAAGGGATTCATTACTTAGTGGATTTATTTTAAGCCATACGTTACCAACATTAAATTAATCATAATATGAAATTATTAATATTATTATTACTATTATTATCATTATTATCATTATCATTGTCATTATCATCATTATCATTATCATTATCATCATTATCATTATCATTATCATTATCATTATTATTAGGATTCCAATTTAATACATTTTGTAGTAATATTTAGTGGATTATGTTAAATGTTATGTTTTATTTAACGACGCTCGCAACTGCAGAGGTTATATCAGCGTCGCCGGATGTGCCGGAATTTTGTCCCGCAGGAGTTCTTTGACATGCCAGTAAATCTACTGACATGAGCCCGTCGCATTTAAGCACACTTAAATGCCATCAACCTGGCCCGGGATCGAACCCGCAACCTTGGGCATAGAAGGCCAGCGCTATACCAATTCGCCAACCAGGTCGACGGATTGATTATGCATTCACTCTAAACCATATATTTTTACGAACATTAAATTCATCAGATACGACATTATTATTATTATTATTAGCATTTATTATTATTATCATTTATTATTATTACTATTGTTATTATTACTATTATTATTATTACTATTATTATTACTATTATTACTATTATTATTATCATTATCATTATCATTATTATTAGGATTCCAATTTAATTCATTTTGAAATGAAATATTTTTTTATCACTTACTCAGCAATTGACTTAAAGTACAACCATTTACGCCATTAATAATTTCCCCATTCCAATTTCAATTAACATGTATACACTTGCGAATTTCCAACCTCCAACCACCCACCTCCGATTCCCTATTACTATTTATCAATTAAATTACCATTCACATATCACTTTCCTTTTTCCAACCACGATAATTAATATTAAACATGAGCCCCCACCCTGAAAAAAAAATTATTATGCCAGCCAAACAAATATGTCTGCACTTATGCATTTCAGATTCCCTACCCCCGACTACAATTTCGTCCAATGTTTAAAGGAACTAAGTAAAAAAATACAACTTTTCGGGGGAGAGAAAAAACACTGCCATATTAAGTTTATTTCGTAAAACAAAGTATTGTTTGTTGTGTTATTAGGGGTCTATGAAACATATTTTTCGACTACCCTAATTGTTAAACACCCTTAATGTTTCCGAACTTATATAACATTTTTAAAACCATGACTTGGTTCCTTTTAATATAGTGTCAAAAATAAAAGAAAAATTACAAGTAAACCGTACATTTCAAACAAATAAAAACTTGTAGTCATAGTACTTTAGGGAACAAATAAATGACATACAAAAAGGTAAATGAACATTCTTCATTGTAGGAATTTTTTTCCCTGCTTGAATTCTGTTCACATCTTGAACTTATCATTTTAACTGTGTATTGTTAATATTGTATATACCACTGCCACCGGGTGCTTGCCCACTTGCAGTGTAAATAAATACATTATATTAATATTAATATTGCACTATGAGCTTACTGAAAATTAACATTTCAACGCAAATACAAATTTCTAGGCATACATTTCAGAAAAAAAGTCACTTAACAACCAATATGTTCAATATACATTGTACTGCTCGAGTTCTGTTCTTGAACTAGGTACTTGAGTTACTCCTTGGGCCAAGTCAGTATTTCATCATACAATTCCTTTGAATCTGAGGTGTGACACACGTAAGCATAGACTTTGTCTAGATCTGAATTTTCTTAGCTCCTTATAGGCACTTTACCTGAATATACTTTACGAATGTTGTTCATACTAACAGCAGGCAGACGCTTCTGTGCAAAGAAAAAAGTATGTTCTACATTACTACCAATGAATAGTTTGGTATTCACTAGGCCTGGCTTTTCAGCATCTAAAACAAACTCTTTAAAAGAATTAGGGGCAAACTGCGTTTTCTTGCCACGGCTAACATTTTTTGTTTCTTCAGAGATAATAGTCTTTTGTACTTCTCAGGCCACCAGTTGGTGAAATCTAGAATGACATCAGAGGTGACAAAACATTTTATGGGGACATTTCTTGATAAATTGGCCAGAATTTCTACATAATCTTTAAGAGTAAAATTTCTATCAACCGTTTAAGAATCTTCTTAAAAACACCAAATATCCTATCGCAAGGTAGGAAAGAATGCCCCGTTCTGAGAAGTAGTGGGTCACCTTCTTCAAACGTGCTGAATCTACAAGACCAAGACACATTCTTATTATTGTGTGGTTTCGATTCTGACCTGGGCACATGTCAGATTTTTCACATCAGGTACCACTGAATTTTCAATATAGTCAAACAAAAATGATGCCACTTCATTGCTCCTCTTTTTCGCTTCTCCCTCATGATAAACATATAAAACAGCTGACTGTATTTTAAATCATATATGGACAAAGCAGTTTACTCAAAGTTCCCTTAAATAAAAAATTTCCTGGACGGGAATGTGAAGTAACGGCAAGTTTTGCATATAGTCAAACACCAATCCACCAACATCATCTTCCTTTTTGCATTCTTCATCAACAGCTTTCAGTTTCTTGTAAAATTTACCACTCCTCTTCTTGTGAACATTGAGCTCTGCTGCAAGAGATCGTTCACGGATTCACACAGGTTAGGTGATTGGAGTTTAGCTTCCAGTTCTTCACATGTGCTACATAGATCGATCTGTGGCTGCCCAAAACGATAGTATTACAATTTTCTTGGTACAACTTTCGAAAGGTCTGATATTTCACAGTGGTTTCCGGATGTTTTTCATAAAACAGGTTATAAATGCGTGTAATGTTTTCTTCAGTGGAATACTAAAATGGAACAGTATTGCCACTGTACTAAGCTCATGATAATGACAATTTAAAACATTTACTTTTTTGAAAGGAATAAAATCAATGACTTAGTGCGTTTTAACATTGCATCATATATCTGACTGTGCTGAAAAATATGTTGGGGAAGTCAAACACGGTTCCTTTTAACGTAGTTTAGTACAACTTCGTCTTAAAATGGTTTCCAGGAGAAAAGTGAAAAATGCATTATTTTAACATTGGAGGATTCAATTAAATATAAATACATGTGTGAACTTATGTATTTCAAATCTCCCACACTCATTCCCACCCCCAACTACAATTAAATATACAAACTTTTATGAACGTGTGTATTTCAAGTTATTACATCACCCCGCTTCCAACTTCAATTACATGCCTGCACTTGTGTATTTCAAATTCACACACCCAACTGTATGACGTCACCATTTAGCACATCTTATGACGTCACACTTTAACCTTGCACTTTATGACGTCACATCCACTATGACGTCACTTATGACGTCACACTTTAAGTCACACTCCTTTATGACATCACACATTAAGTCACGCCCCTTTATGACGTCACAGTTTAGCCACGCCCACTTGTGACGTCAAACTTTAAGCCACGCCTCTTTAAGCCTAAAGCTTAGACTTTATGACCACCATTTCTATTCTACTCATAACTTACTAGCTTCGCTAGATACGGAAAGCACTGCGAGTCAAAGTAGCCCAATCTACAGGGAAGCAATCTCCCTGCACGCTCCGGTACTGTGTGTTTACATCTGTTAATTCGTGTGCCTGTGTGTATAAGTCAGTAAGCAATATAAATAGTATTCATGTACTATACAAAATACCAATTGAATTTAATAACAATAATAACAAAATACACCGTGTTCCGTTTATTGCAGGACGGGCGGGAAGAAAGTGAAGTAGCGTCATCGTCGTCTCCATTTCCCACGCATGAACGTAGATCACACGCGGTGATTGTCAGTTCGTGTTCCGATTTGTCCAGTATTTCTGAATTTATGTACAAGATTATAAATTTTACTCTTAGATGGAACTGGAGATTCTGGTTATTTCAGGCGGAATAATTTTCTACGTACTCTTCTCCACGAATCGCTCTTCGCAAAAGTATCATAAATGAAAACACGCTGTTCCACACTAAACCTATGACACTACACAATGACACAAATATCTGAATAAAGAAAAATATACATGAACTACTTCTTACTGCGACTCAAAATGAACTGGCAATCACCGCGTCTGACATAGTTTCATGAGCGGAAAATGGAGACAACGTTGCCGCTATTTTTCCTTTCTCCGACCAGCGATAATCGGAACACGGTGTATTTGTATAAAGGCAGTTTATATGCAATAGAAGGTTATCTTACCACGGATAGACAAAACTCCTAAATTTTCAGGAGTCAGCATGCAATGTACACACATCTCAGAGATTCTCTGTTTTTTTCACTATAACTTACATAGTGACTATCTTGAGATGCGCAAGAAATATAACAATACTAATCTAAAAAGCACATTCGAATTTCTTCCTATAATTGCTTTTGTTAGGACTATGATTAGTTACAACGACAAAAAAAGATCAGAGTTTTAAAAACTCGAACTGAAAAATGTTAAATCGCCATCGGCTACCTGGTGCTCGGAATTTGTCTACCCCTGATCTTTACGCAAGTAAAATGCATCTATGTAATCTACCTGTCCTGTAATCTCATGTGTCTTGGCTAAATTCGCCATGGGTATGGAGGAGGAAGAAAAGAGCGAGACGAACTTACGTGTATAATATTAACCATCCTGAAAGGAACTCTCTTTCTGATAGCCCATATTTTCCTTTCTCGCACAATTCACATTCTAGGTCTCGTCTCTTCACCTATACTTTAGATCTAATTAAAGTCTGGAATTGACAGTAAATTGAAAAATAATAATGTAAAGCTCAATTCAAAGTTTAAAAATATAAAACAAATTATATTGATTGCGTGCTGAAAAGATCTCTACATATTACAATGAATGACTAAGCATTTTAAGTCTTTCAAAGGAGCAATGTCTCCTCCTTTCTCATAAAATATATGTTCTTCTCTCCTAGTGAAGTACTCGCTACTAAATTCTGCTATTAGAGCACTAATTTCAAGCGCCTAAGTAGTTTTGTTTTTGTTTTCTACATGTTCACTGAACAGCAAACCTGAACTATATCTAAGTGTGGTTGGACGCAGCCGAGCTATACTCCATACATACAGTGATAGTAAGTGAACTTGGTGTTCCACGTCATCATTATAATGACGTAGTACTTCCAGGTCATAGTTGCTCAAAACAAAAAGTGAGGCTAAATTTAGTTTCATACTTTGTATTTTTAGAAATATCCACTGAAAGGGAAAGAACCACAGATGAAGATGTAGGTCTACACCAAAGAACAGGCTTAAATATGAAGACATGTTGGAAAATAAATCACACGTCGTTTAGGTTTCGGCAAAGGAGAAGAAATAGCACGAAATTTAAGGTACAAAAAATATACAAAAAAATTACGTGACAACTGAGTTAGAACTTTAAACTTTGGTTGAGTAAATTATATTAATATAAGATTAAAAGAAATTTTTATTCTAAGAATAAAAAACATATTCCATTGTAAGTAATATTTTACAAATTCTATTATGTTGTGTAAATATTTACATGTTAACCATTTTTTTTAATTCTATCATCCTACTTCATTGATTTTCAGATGAAAACAAAATAAATAATAATAATAATAATAATAATAATAATAATAATAATAATAATAATAATAATAATAATAATAATAATAATAATAATAATGAGAAATTTAACTTGGGCTGCTCTTTATAGCTAGCCTACATGACCTGGAATAAACTGAGGTTGAAATTGAGGTTATGATTACATAGGCATAACTTAAACAAAGGAGCAAATAATATGATGCAGAACACACAATTAATGAATTCTAAGAAATTTTCATCTTCTAAATGCATTTCAGTCCTTAAACTTGACTTTATCGTAGTAAACAAATGTCTCATTAGTTGTTGTTCAGGCAAATTATAATGCTAAGTGAGGTATAAGATTGATCTTCACGTGTCTTAAATCTTACTAACTTTTGCCTAAGTTATGATTATTGTGTAAGTAAAATTGTGACCCTGAATAAAAATTCTCCATTTTCTACCTACTTCAGTCGGATATAAGTGAAAGTGAAGTTCAAGTCACGTTCCTGAATATGGCCCCTTGTGCCCAAACGCAGGACTATAATGATAACTAGGGCCAGGAAGTTCATGCATTTGCATATACTTAGTATTTTTCATTTGGCTGTAATTAATTTGTGATTAATTATATTCACGAATCAGCAACACTTAAGCTTATGAAACCAAATTTTGTGTTGCATATATTTGCATTATTTCGCTTTTTTATAAATGCATAATGTTTCATGATATTTATACTATTGTGGTAAGCGGATTGAAGGTGATTTATCACAGTCTACTATATACAGTCGCGAAGCTCAATACGTAGTAAATATGCAAACATTAGATAGTTGCCCACCACTAGGATCGCTAATATCGCCTCATTACAGGCAATGCAAAATAGTACCGTCACAGTCTATTGTTTCTAGCACCCTCAAAACTCAAGCTTCGTGACTGTATATAGTAGACAGTGATTTTATGTTGCATAAAACTGCATAGTTTGGATTTTTAAACTAAAAGCATTATATTCTGATATCCGAATCCAGATTCCAGCTCTTCAGATGTTTAGCACATGATGTCCAGGACTCCCCCCTCCCAAACTAGTGTTAGCACGATGGGGAACATGGCTTCAATAGGTTATTTAATATTCACAATATCTAAAGTCAATAAAAGAGGTGATTAACTCTTTGGACCCCAGTCATCCTGTCTCTATTGAGACTGCTTAGAACATAACATACTAACAATGGATTGGAAGCTAATCTTGCTTTTATGTCAGCTCATTTTTGCGAGTTACCTAAGCAATAACGTCTTCAGAAAGTGTAGGCATATCTTTAAATGTGGCGTTGTAAGTGTTTGGAGAAACAATATCCAGCCTAAATTCCGTCCCTGGTAGTGTAGGGGAAAAGCTTAAGAATAAAATAAGTTACATGGTATCAAACAATCTTGGATACGAACAAATGTGCAAAATTAGAGACATTCTAAACGTAAAATTCTCCACTAATCCAAGTGAATTATCTTTTACTATGAAACAGCAGCATTTAAGTAACGTCTTACGACGTTGAGAGAAGCTTTTCAAAATAGAAATCATTTTCTGAGATATCAGACAATCTATTTCTATTGAAAACCTACGCCATTTATATTATCGTGAACTGCAACCCATCGCTTCTTTTGGACAGCGATTCACATGCTTCAACTTTTCAACAATAAGTTTAATGTACTTAAGTTTGATCTCAAAGAGCTTGACCTATAATGTTACTACATTTATTATTATTATTATTATTATTATTATTAATTATTATTATTATTTATTAACTATTTATTAGTGATATATAAAGAAACATAGAATTTTATTACTGCATACTAGCCATACCCGTTAGCTCCGCTGCACTTGTTAGAAATAAATATAAAGTAATTAGATAATTAAAATAGGACATATGGTCCAGAGAATATCCGAGTTTGATAGAAGGATAAATCGTTTAATATGTTACTCAATTGAAATTTCATTTAAATAATTAAAATACGGTAACTTTGGTCCAGAAAGCACTCATTTTCTGCAAGAATAATTCCTTTAAAATGTTTCTTAATTGTTATTATATGCAAATTAAAATAGGATTATTTTGTTCAGAGAACATCAGATTTTGGCTCAAGAATAATTTGTTTAACATTTTTCTAAATTAGTCTTGACTGCATTCTCTAAAATATCACTCCAAATTATATATTACCTTTGCATCTTTTTTTTCTTTGTTAAGTTTATTTATGCCTACACGCTTTAACATCTGTGGTCATGTCGCATGTTTAGAATGTGTGAGTATATCAGTAGGCCTTTTTTACTCTGGTTCAGTTCCTGTTTTTATAGTGTGTTGTGATCGTGTCTAACTGACTATAGATTTTGATTAATGTTTATCGTATTGGTAATTGAGGCGGTGATAAAACTTGGCATGTAAATTTCCAATCTGACATTTGCCTTTATGACTTATGGAAACCATGAAAAACCCCAATCAGTTTCTTCAGCTACAGATTTTGAACCCGTGACCTCCCGAATGCGAGTCTCTAATTCTACCGCCTGAGCCAACTCGTTCAGTTGTGCATCATTGTTTATATAAATAATAAAATGAAAATGAATGTGGTACATAAATATTATTTTAAGAAACACAGGAAACGAATATGGGTAAATTATGAGCGCGCTAACGTCATTTCATGACACTTTTTAAAATAACTCAGCTCCAGTGAGCTCAATGGTAAAATACTTATTTTCTCTCTAAACAATATGAGTGTATTTTTGGTCCAGTAAAAATAGTCATCTTTACAATAAAATTCTTAAAAATACTATTATCTTCTATACACAAAAAGAAACTGAAGTGTATAAAGTTAGAGTATTTTATGTGGACCAAACAAAGTTTAAATAATCAAGTTATACAATATTACGACAGAATACAATAACTATTTTTAACAAAATAATCTGCCCTCAATGAGGGTGACCATAAAGATCCAGAATAAAAGCACTACAGAATAATTTAGAAAGATAAAAAGATTAAATACAGGAATTGTTTAGTAAAACATTCAGAGAAATGCAAACCCAATAGAATCATTAATGGCCAAAATATAAATGGTAATGTAACATTTGGATTGAATCCTTAAGAATATTCAATACAATTTTTTGAACTTAAAAAAAATCGGAGACCGAGTGCTTTTAAAATATTCCATGTGAATTTAGGAAGTGTGCCACGCGCACCAAACAAAAGACCAGAAACACTCCACTGACTAGTGGGAAGGTTATATTTCTCACTTAGGTATGGGATGCAGGACTCATAAATGGATTTCTTCTCCTCATCAACGTGTTGTGCCTGCAGGACATCCCTCACAAACTGGATTGTAGAATCAAGAACTATTCGCTTAGATTGAGTCCTATGGATGGATACAATATCTGCTCTTCTGTTCGAATTTAAAGATGAAACGCAGTGGATACTTCATACAAACAGACATACATTCTCTGTAGGCTATATTAATATTGATAAACATTTATATATTCCCGTCATAGTATAAAAATATATCCCTATAAAAATAGTGTTAAATGAATAACATTCTCCGTTTCTTGTGTGCAAGGCCGTCTTAAATAGACGGAGTCATTTGTTTTCATTTCATTATAGCCTATAGTCTGAGGTGGCGGTGATAAAATGTATTGTTATTTTAAAACTCTTGTATTTCCTTAAATATCAGTCCTATCAAAATTTTGCATAGACTAAATCATTTTAAAGAATCTTTTGTTATGTAACATTTTTCATAAGAATCGAAAATAAGCGAGATATTTCGATTTACTTAATTCTGGCCCCTTGTAACCTCCCTTTTAAATAAACTATTTTGAATGCCATATAGCTTAATATCTAAGTCAGAACGAACTTAATTTATATTCAAATTTTCATATAAATCGGTTCAGCCATTATAGTGTGAAAAGGTAACAAACATCCAGACAGACATACATACAAACAAAAATTTCAAAAAAACTATTTTTGGTTTCATAATGATTAATTACACGTGTTAATACCAATTATTTTTGGAAAAGCGAAAATTACCAGAAAAATTTCTGTTAAAGATTTATTATTAGTGTCCACACCTGTGGAGTAACGGTTAGCGCGTCTAGCTGCGAAACAGGTGGCCCGGGTTCGATTCCCGGTCGGGACAAGTTACCTGGTTGAGGCTTTTTCCGGGGTTTTCCCTCAACCCAAAATGAGCAAGTGCTGGGTAACTTTCGGTGTTGGACCTCGGACTCATTTCACCGGCGTTATCATCTTCATCTCATTCAGAGCTAAATAACGTAAGCTGTTGATAAAGCGTCGTAAAATAACCTACTAAAAATATTATTAGTAGCCTATAGACTTATTGGCATATTTTGAGATTCTTAGGGCATGAACTTCCTGGCCCTAGTAATAATAAACGGTGAAGTAGACAAATATGAACCATCCTATAGAATCAAGCTCTCTAGTTCACATAAAGATCTTAGGACCTTGTTAACAAAAATCCACCATATTTATTTGATATAATTGACATTTTCTGTAATTAGTTAAACAAGGTATAGGTTTCAGAGGGCGTAATGAATGTTTATTTGTTCCCTGCTTATATATAGTTACGTATTTGTCTTTTTTAAGAGATGGGCACAGCCTTATGCTCATAGATCACTTATAGATTAGCTTATTTTATCATGTACTGTTGTGTCCTCCCAAGGAAACCATTCTATCTCATTACGCGTCTGAGTGACATCAAATAGTCATTTTTAATTGAAAACAAATTACTCAGAATTTAAAATCAACCACATTTTATCAACAAATTTTTACTAAAATATCAGAAAAGGCGTACCTAACATTTCACAATTAATTTTCATGTAAATATATTATCTACATAGAACGAATAAAAACAGTCATTACTATCGTGACAACGCCATATTCAAAAGAGTCATTGAAGCGTGGTATAACACTTCATCTGTGCCTACACGTTTCTGTACGCCTCCATAGTCACTTTGGGCAACTTTAATAACTTATTATTTAAATAGAATTTCTGTTGTCTTTCAATTTGACTTTGATCCATAGCACGCAGAAAAGCGTTTGATTATTGGGGGAAAAAAAAGCTAAACCGTGACCTGCACACCTTCAGCAAACCACTAAAAATAAAACATACCCACTCATCCTAACAAAAATAATGTTGATGTGAACCAGGACAAAAACCAGCTTGTTCGCTTTTTCAAGCCGTCAAAAGTTGTGCGATTAGTTTTAAAGCGAGCCAACAGCTCACGCAATGATAATAATATAATTCCACACCATACATATTTACTTAATACATAGACTACACTATAAGCCTACTGCACGTTTAATTGTCTAATTTAATGTGTGCTCGTTATCAATTCCTTCAACTTCCAGAGAAAAGCACCTTCAAAATATACTTCGTATGCTTATTTCTAGTGATATGCCACTTCATAAGAAGAAAATACGAACTATAAAGAACTGAACACTGAAAGTATTTCTGACATGACGGAACACTGACGACAATACTAAAGTCATGGAGACAGACTATGGAAGCGATTAGTAACCTTTAGAAGCGTGAAAATTCAATATTCTAAAATAAATAGCGAAAGAGACCAATTTCAAATGGAAGAGAAAGCAAGTATTGATTGGATTCAAGCCTTGTATTCATGACGGTAATAACAACATGATCAAAAACAGGATTTCCATGCAAATGCATGTTGTTATATACTGTAAGATTGCTACACTTCTCAAGCTTTGTAAACTTAGGCTACGTTTCATGGCTTAGCTGAAATAAGTAGATCTATACTCTTCCGATCATATTTGCATGTTTTGAACTTTTCAAGAATAAATTCATGCATAACGCATGTTTTCAAGATGTTATATTTAATAAAGAATATTTTGAGGTTAATCTTGCATATTATGTCTATTTTTATAGTTTTAGTGAATAATTTATGTTAAATCGCATAATACTGCATTTTATAAATATTGCCTCTTAGATTTCGGTATTTCTAAGTTTTCAATATTTGAATGTTTCTACTGAAAAATGTAAGTGTAACGCACCGATGTGTATTCGAAATGCGAGGCGTTGACTAGTCCGCCATGTTGGTGAATATGTAAACATAAGAATATGATTGTATAGTATGTGGTAATATAAATAAAACAGTCTGGGTAGACCTACACATTGCGCTCAATATGGGCGTAATAATAATAGAAACAACAGCGGACTTAGAAAGGGTTAATTAGATCGTATTCTATATTTTAATGTAAATACGAAACATCCTTTTTGGGAATATTTTCCAGAATTACTTTTCTAAAAAACAATCTCACACATCAAAAGCGGCTCAAACCAGGAACCAAAGAGGATTCGGAACCCCAGTTTTATTTTATAATAAAATATCACTAAAATTCCTAAACATTATTAAATAGGTAATTTATATTAGATAAAACTGGTTCATTCACCCTTAACCCAGATATGCCTACTGTCCTATTAAAAGGACAGTTGTCAATGTTTCAAATTACCCTCTCTACAGTTAACGAATTTGCTTTTTCACAGGTGTCACTATTACTGGTCTTAAATAGAGGCTTGCTAGGTGTGTTAAGACTGGTAATGAGAGTTCTGGTCATCATTGAATTTGAGATGTGGACCTGAGAATTGTTCGTTTATTTCAGCTATATCATCCGAGACGGAAATCAGATAAGAAAGTTAAATATTGTTACAATTCGGAATTATTTTACAAATTGTTGTAGATCAAATGACTCCTAATAAACATAAATATAACGTGAAACCACAATGCGTTCGAAATATCTATTCATTGCGACATTACAATGACGAAAACTTATGTTTCCTTTTAAAAGGACAGTAGGCATATCCCCATATATTTTGAAATTTTTTCGCTTCTTAAATTTTAGTGGATTTTCCCTGCATGAAATGCTATCTACATTTGATAATTATGCTACGGGCTAAATTTCATCTTCAATACAGACATATCACTATAATGCAGCCTACAAATGCCACTGAAGACGTAACAGAGGATTCAGGGGACAAACATGATGTAACATCTACTAATCTATCTGGTTCACAGCTTGCAGCAGGAGCAGAAATATTTCAGCATAGCTTTCTTGAAGAGGAGGGGGAGGGTTTAGGAATGGGGTGACAAATTTTTTGCGTGTGAAGAGCAGACACAAGGTCATAGCAATGCTTCTGCGAACACAGCAAGGTCTGAATAATTTCAAGGGAAACCACAATTCAAGCCACACAGAGTTCGTGCGCACTCAAAATTGGGTTTCTGGTGTCTTGTCAGCCCACTGAGATGTGTGGATATGAAGGAAAAAATTGAGACGGTATTTGAGTGTAGTTCCTGGGTAGCTAGTCGGCAGAGCGTTGGTGCGCTAAACCAAAGATCCCGGGATCGATACCCGGCTCCGGAACAATTTTTCCTTTGAAATTATTCAAGTCTGCTTCACAGGGAGATATACCTGAAAGCCAGATTTGCGCAGCTAGTTCTGTTTACAAGTAGAGGACTAGTGACGTTCTGGAGGGAGGTATTGAACGGACATAAGTTTCTATTTTTTTTTCATTTAGTATTTTTGGAAGAGGTCTTGTTTTCTATCTAAATTGTCATTATCATAACAATGTAGATTTTAGAAAATGAACTGAAACTTGTCTTTCGACATTGCCACAGCAATTGCTTCATTATATGTATCGTTACTTCTCTCCCAATATAACCTCCTCCTCGAAACTTCAACACTCTTTTCTCCTATTACGTATTTTTATGTATTAATAGCAATACGGTACTATTCAATGACGATAGCATTCTAGAGTTAAAACGAATTTAGCCACAATGCATCGTTATTCAGAATAATATTAGTAGTAGTAATAAAGAAACTATAATAAAATAACAACGTAATAATTTGTTAATAATAATAATAATAATAATAATAATAATAATAATAATAGAAATAATGATAAAAATAATAATTGTAAATTACAACAATTGCATTGTTTCCTTTCAAGTAAGCATAGTATACAATTATTCCTCAAAATGTATGCTCATATGCCTACTGTCCTTTTAAAAAGACACCTGTTTCTAGCTCAACCAGTTACAACTAGAATATTTCGACACCATACATATACTTCAGTTATATACTGCATTAAATGAGATTTGTAGAATACACAAAAAAATTGCAAAAAAATATTTCAGGCATATCTTGGTTAAAGAGGAAAGGGTGAGAATGTTTTCATTGCTTAGAATTTCTCCCGCACATACAGTACATTTGCATGGGCTTGATGGCATTTCTTTGAAACTGACAATCCATTACCTAATACAAATTAAAATAATAAGCTTTTATAAAATGAATAATTGTTCAAGCGAATGGAAACTTAGCAGCACCAAGAATATTATTATTAATAGCAGCTTCACTCAATAGCCAGCCGCGACATAAGAGTGAATAAAATTTGTTGAAGTCACCAATGAATGAAAATGTGAATTCATGTACTCATTTCAACTATTTTTATTACATTACAATACAGCCTAATTTTATTAAAGTTTGAATTATAGTTTTAATCTTTGGTTTAGGTTGGAACTCGTCATTATATGATATTAAAGAAAACTTAGATTTCCATTACAAATTCAATTCGTAACTACAGAATATGAAGAAAATATGCCTAACACTGTATGACAAATCATTGTACACAGATGAACATACAGATGGCATACACGAATATACTTTTTCGGTATCAAGTATTCTGAAACCAAAAATCTCAAAATACAAGTTTTTACAGAACAAAATATTTCATCTAAAATTTGAATAATATGAAATTAAATACAAAAGGGAATAAATATGGACAGAAGGAATAAATGAGCAAAGGATGGGGGAAGGAAGGAATAAAAGAAAAAGGGGAAAAGAATGTAGAGAGATAAAAATTAAAGAGAGAGGTCTATTCATTAAATTGACTGTATAAATACCATAATGCGGTAACCTGGGCTCTCAATCTAGTCGTTCGTAAGTTCCGGTTACGCAGAAAGTGTGTTAATGATGATATGCAGCGTAGTACTGATAATTCAACGCACTACAGACTATTAATGTGAACTAATACTGCATATAAACAGTTAAAACATAATTTACTCATCCAGATGTTGAAACTACACCCATTCGTGTCCCAAACATTTGTCACACTTCTTAAAGAGAAGTGAGATTAGGGTCAATTTCGCCGTTATGCAATACTTAAAATCAATTGACAAAATTCATTCCTGACTGAAGAATCACCTTCCACAACGACGGTTTCGGGACGAACAGATAAAGTGTCAAAACTCCACGAGATGCTTAGCCCGAAGGTCATTTGGAGGTTGAATATTCGCAGTCAAACGAAATAATTCTGCAGCAATAATTAATGAATTGATTTGAAGTTATAGTATTCGCAATCAATAATAATTAATTTCTTTGAAAGCTTAGGAGTCTGGGCTGCTCATGTCATGTAACCTAACTCTTCATTCAAGAAAAAAAATAGAAGATTTTGGGTGGGATGGATTTTGAGTTAATTTCCATTTTGCTTTGATTTAAAATTAAGACGCATGAATGCTTTTATTAAATTCAATAGACATCATTCCCGGATAAATTGACTTACAGATTATGAATAGCAAAAATAAAATGAGGTCTGTAGCCTAGGAAAAATCACTATAGACAGACGGATAGGTAGGCTGCTTGCTCAAAGCCATTTTTCGACATCAATGAAGCTGAAAACATGCATTTTCAAGAAAACCTCGAAATTGATATTTTTGCAGTACTGCAATACCTTCTCTTCAAAATTCCATATGATGAGACTGTAAAAGGAACGTTTTAAACACACTGGCCCCTTTTATTCTATGTGTTAACCAAGTTTAGACTCTCAAAGACGGCAATATAATTTGTACATAAATCTATAGCTAGATCTACACGCATTTCGACGAAGAGTGAAATGAAGTAGGCCTACAATCAAATTTACAAGATCAAAAAATCACAATAATTAAATGCATATATTTTGAGAATGAGCAAACGCAATGATTATTTTTAAAAATCACAAATGGTCGTAATCGCAAATTCCTTCACACCCTTCACGTCCTTAGTTTTGACAGGATTATGAATGAACACTATTAATTATTAGTAGCGGTACATTATGGTCAACATGAAGCAAGGTCATGGCTTATGGAAAATCTAGCCCAGATCCGCTTGATTTGTAGCGTGACCACTCAAGTCACAGACATTGATTAATCAAACCTTTCATAATGCTGACCATCTTGTGAGTTTTACTAACTTCGGGGCAGAATTCTTTATAACTTGATCCTTTGAGAGCGTATATTTTATATTTTAGATTGCTGATGCACAGATAGGACAGTTCCATGAAATACCGACTTGTCTAAATATCCAAGCCATCTTACCAGAAGGGCGTATCACCAAATGCAGCATTATGGCAAAGTTTAATGGAACCTATATACAGAGTGACTCACGAGGATTTACCGTCACTTACGGAGTTCATTTCCGAAGACATTCTGAGCAAAAAATGTAATATAAACATGTGTCCTAATGTCAATATTTTCAGAGTTACACTAATTTGAAGTTGTTTGTAAAATACCACTATTCTTTAGTTTTAAGGGTAAAAGAATATTACAAATAAAGAATGAACAATTCAGAAATATCATTTCTTTAATTGACTAGTATTCTGAAGCTAAAAATGTGTTGTTAATTGCTTTACACAGATTTTGTTTTTCAATTTTTAACTAAAAATTACATTATTCTTACGCACTTACCACAAAAATTGTTACAAGTCATACAACTTTAGAAAGTTGATTCTTTACAGTTCAGTTATGTATACTAATGTTCAGTCTTGAAGAATTTACAAGTGTGGCGTGATTTGTAACAATTGTGTGATAAATTTGTAAGAAAAAATATAATTTTGTAGTTAAAAATCGAAACAAAATTTCTGTGCGAAGCAACTATGGAATTCACAACTCATTTTTAGCTTCAGAATACTAGCTTATTAAAGAAATGATACTCCTGAATTGTTCATTATTTTCCTGTAATACTTTTTTACCCTTAAAACTAAAGAACAATAGTATTTTACAAACAATTTCAAATTAGTGTAACTCTGAAAATACTGAGATTAGGACACATGTTTAGATTACTTTTTTGCTCAGAATGTCTTCTGAAACAAGCTCTGTAAGTGACGGTAAATCCTCGTGAATCACCCTGTATGTTCGAAATTTACAATGGACATGAGAAAGAATCAAAGAATGTACTTTGTTATATACAAGGATAGGAGAAATTATTCTACGTCTTGATTACACAACGTAAAGTTGCTGTTTTGTTAATAAGCTCTTCTGGTATGATGCCCTCGATATATTACTTTTAGTTTAATTCTGAAATTACTGAATCACTATTAACTAATGCTATTGATAATTTAACTACTTCACTAACATTGTTGCTACTTGATATTATACCTGTGATGGCTATTAAGAACTTAGTTTTATTTGAAATTTCGTAAAACTTAGAAGTTCTAAGAAAAAATATGGAATATAGCCTAATTTCACAACGTTGTCCCTCGATATTATGCTCTTGGTCTATGGTAAATTGAAATATAAAACGCGAATTACTTTTTCTTTTTAGTTTGGCCTATATCATAAAATGTCGTAGATCTTTTATGTGATGTTGAAGTATTACTAATATCATCTTTGGAGTTCTTAAGTTTTCCTTCTTTATTCCTCCTAAAAATTACATTCTTATCAATCATATAAAAAGGTATCAACAATAAATTATCCTCCAAGAAAATAATATAATTACATTAAATACACCTTTATATAAATGACACTCGGGAGGAAATTAAATACAGAATAAATATGGGAAATGCCTGTTATTATTCGGTTGAGAAGATTTTGTCATCTAGTCTGCTGTCAAAAAATCTTGAAGTTAAAATTTATAAAACAGTTATATTACCGGTTCTTCTGTATGGTTGTGAAACTTGGACTCTCACTTTGAGAGAGGAACAGAGATTAAAGATGTTTGAGAATAAGATTCTTATGAAAATGTTTGGGGCTAAAAGGGATCAAGTTACAGGAGAATGGAGAAAGTTACACAACGCAGAACTGCACGCATTGTATTCTTCACCTGACATAATTAGGAACATTAAATCTAGACGTTTGAGATGGACAGGGCATGTAGCACGTATGGGCGAATCCAGAAATGCATATAGAGTGTTAGCTGGGAGGCCGAAGGGAAAAATAACTTTTGGGGAGGCCGAGAAGTAAATGGGAGGATAATATTAAAATGGATTTGAGAGAGGTGGGATATGATGATAGAGATTGGATTAATCGTGCACAGGATAGAGACCGATGGCAGGCTTATGTGAGAGCGGTAATGAACCTCCGGGTTCCTTAAAAGCCATTTGTAAGTAAGTAATTACACCTCATTTCATAGCTTCTGCTATAAACACCAAAATTGGATTTGCCCCTTTTTCAAACTCGACTTTTCATTCCGTCATTGACATTTGACATTAATATTTTATTGTGGCATCTTTACTTTCAATGAATGTGATCTCTTTAAAGATGACTTATTGCTTACCTCACAGAATTAATGTCTATGAACTGGGAGCAGAACGTATTTTAGATTGATTGGATACGAAACGACATACTAACTAAGAATTATTAAACAACGACATTTTAAAACAATAATTGCTCATATAACAACAATCAAACATCTTTTATTACACTTAAGTAAATCCGACAACTTCATTACACCTCAGAAAAAAGTATTTTTCTTTAAACATTAACACTCTTTTAACCGGTAAGTACTAGCCCTACTATTCTGATTCTTACTCTCATCATTATGGAAACTGATAAGGGATGATTTATTCTTTTGAAGTTTGTCAAAGAAATAGACGATTTTCTTACAAATTAAATAAAATGATTAACACGTATTATTATTTCCTGCCTTTAGGAAGTCTGGAAACCTTACTGGAGTGATTAAGAGGGCGGGCGATCGGCTACAAAATCATTCACAATAAGCCTCAGGCTGCAGTGTAAACCTTCGGGTCCCTCCTCCGTACAAGAGAAAAAAAAAGGGTCGAAACTCTGATAGGGCTATACTACACGAACGTTAATAATGTTGCGTTGACAGGCGTTGGTAACGTGTGAAAAATGTGTAAACTACACGTTGCGTTAGAGACGCTGTGTTTGGTTTCAGAACTGCAATGGATGTTACACAAGTTGCATATGTAGCTCCGCTATGTGTTAAGTCTGTCTCAAAAAAAAAAAAAAAAAAAAAAGAGGAAAAGAATATAGCCAATTCATCCCGCAAACATTAAGGGCCCTATTCATAGACATTTTTAGCGCGGGCTTCCGGTGGATGATCAGCGTTTTTCGTATTCATAAACCAGTGTTAGCGATAGGATATGATTTGAATTCTGTACTAGTAACCAGTGGATAGCCGGGGCTACCTTAGTACGCTCGTAGCGGGTGCTGCGAAATGTCTATGAATAGCACCCTAAGAGACTTTCGACAGGAAAGTTTTATACTGTACTGCATTTGAAAATCACCGACAGTATTCCGACAAGTTTTTTTTTCTCTATTACAAAATGTCAATAAAAAGTTTTGGTGATCTTTTGAATTTAATTTCTCATAAAATTAGGAAAACTGATACTGTAATGAGGAAATCAATTCATGCTGTCGAAAAGTTGGTTGTAACATTAAGGTAAGTAATAAAATTTGCCTTGATTTGTAATGATTATATTTTTATTTTATGCATAATATGTTGAACATTACAAGCTAAAGAAAATGATTACATTTTTATTTTATGCATAATATGTTTAAAATTAAGAACATTACAAGCTGCAGAAATCAGTACTGACTGAAATTAACAATGAACTCAGAATAATTTGAACCATCGGCTATAACACTCAACGGCGACATATCTGACAATTGGGACATTCTTGATGTTGCCCGTTGCTCGATAAGCAGGTTTCTGAACACTACAGAAACTTTGAAACGGGCTTTAATTGCAAGCTCTGGAGGTAAAATGTCCATGATTTTTACAAATGATAATAGGAAAGCTTTGTTTCCATCCTTGTCATTCTCTCTGTCTTGTCTTTATATGGCCGTGCTCTCTGATAATATATTTGTAATATCCCTTGTTGCAGTTACTAGAATATTTTCTGATTTTTCTTTTCTTCCTGTTCCTGTCGAGCGAAGAGATGGTCCCGATTTTGTTTGGGTATCGTTTACATTACTCTCATGACCCGAAGTAGCCTGAGAAATAATACCATCCGGTATGTCTTCTTGCTTAGGTGCAGGTATATTCGAAATGGTTTCATTTTCACCGAGAGTAGGTAGTAAAAACTGCATTTGCTTGACAATATCCAGTCTGTTGTTGACGTTGCGTTGGTGACGCACATGTAGTATGAATACGTTTTCAAAAGTTGGCGTTGCCAACGCAGACCTATGCGTTGAAACTTCTCAACGTCGAAGCAACGCAACCAAACGCAGCACTTTTAACGCTTGTGTAGTATAGTCATGCAATTATACAAGCGATCATATTACCAAAAACCAAGTTTCTATAAAAGAACGTTGTCAACGCAACGTTTTTAACGTTCGTGTAGTATAGCCCATACTCAGACTGTGTGTATGCTTGCGTGCGTGCCTTCATACGTGAGCCGGCAATATGCTGTTGCCAAATTACGCGGTATTTAAGCTTAATTGTCTAATTGATCGTGCACTTAATTACAAGACGCATAATAGCTTTTCCATTCATTTTCATGTATTATATTGCCCACTTCAATCTACGCAGTTACATCATTTCCATTCTGTATAAGTTATATCTGTGTGTGCGTGTGTGTGATATGTATGCAATAGATAACACCTTCAAAATGCCGTGGTAATATGCTCGAGTCAAAGTTCCACACTCTGACATCTCTGACAACATTTATGCTACCTATATATGGCACATTATGTAAGTTATATTTAGTATTAAATTATTAATTTAATTATCAATTCTTACAAATGTTTATAGCACATACCATTCATATTAGAATAATATTGATGATAATGCAATATCACATTATAATATACATTTTGAACATTTGCATATTTCTTCCATATCAACAAATACGCTTATACAGCGGAGTTCCCTTTTTTTAAATTTCTCAATTAATAAACATAATTATAAAGTGTACTCCCAATCAGTGAAAATTAGAATACTTGCTAATATTATTATAATTAACCTTGGACTTAGTACACGAATCATATTATCTATTGAACTTGACTCCCTTTGTATCCATATACAATACACGCCGTTAAAAAACCATTGCATAAATAACATGTTATATGAGGCATTCAGAAGCAAAGTGATACAAGTGACATTTAGTAAGATTTGAGATAAATGACTTTGAAGTTGAAAAGGAAATTAAATAATCTGTTACTGGACTATGTTGCTGTAAATTTACAGTTGTATATGTTGGCACCTATATTTTTTTTTAACTTATAAATAGAAATTATCTATTCTAAAATAGAAATTTAATTTTCAGTCGTTGACTTTACTACATTATATATTTTGTTAGGTGTTAACCTTTACATAATAAATTGTGTGATGTATGAACGTTTTCGTTGACCATGTCAACATCATCAGATACACTCTGTCATTTTACATTATCAATACTCTCAATGTTATCTACACAATTCACATACAATACATGTTTACTGTCATATGAAGGTAAAACCTATTAAAAAATTATATAAATTAGTTTTATAATGTTGAATTGTGGATACCCCAACTGTCAACAATTAAAATATACTTATATTATCATGGGTATATTCTTTGCAAATCATCACATGTGAACGATAATATGAACGATGTAATGATATGAGGCTAAAAGTAAGATAAAATATAAAAATGATGAGCTAACTCTATTTAATGCTTTACTATGCATGTGAGGATTTGCAAATTACAATATTTTGTTACAAGGTATTCACTTTTCCATGTCATAGTATAAAATTCTGGCCTGTTATAACTGCATATATTTTGTAGATCTTGGTGTTATTGTTTATGCCAATATGTTGGGTTTAAACTGTTTATAATTAATCAGATGATGGGCGTATGTTCTGTTGTTGTTCATGTTACACTGAAAAATAATCAAAGTCGTAGGTAGTTAATCTAATTTTGAAACTGATGGATTTGATTTTAATAATTGTAATGTATTAAATGAAACTTACGGATAATTATTCAATGTAGTAGTGATGTTGTAGAAGTTTATTTAACATGGTGTGAATCGAAAGTCTGAAATCGCTGAAAGAAATTAAGTGTTGAAAATTACTATTAGCTTAGTTAAAACAAATGGTGCAATTTGTTATATAAATTTGATTGAAAGTCCGGTTTCAATTAATGTTGAAAAAATGGGATGGCTACGAAGTACACTAAATAAAATGTAATTGTCGGTAATAAATTCTAACTTTGCTAGAGCAAGTCGGAAATATTTAATTATATTAACTACATACATTGAACAATACTCACTAGTTGTGGAAGTGTTTTCTGTGGATGTTGGTCGTGTACTGGCTAAGTGGAGACTGTGTACCTGTGTTTGACATAGTTTACGTAAGAAGCAAATAGTGCGCGCATGAATACACCGCATCACGTGCTGTATAGTGTGTTTTGTAAATTGCGTAAATTTTCATTAATCAATGATTCATCTTTTTTATAATATTTCGAAATATAATATTCTTCTGCCGTGTTTATTTGTGTATTATCTTTATATGTTTTGATTATTGTTAGGGTATCACTTATTGATCCAAGTTCATGTCCATATTGAATGAGATGAGATGCATATTCCAGGTAATCCAGTTACTAACACTTTGCACGTCACAAAATTATTTCACTTTTAATCAAAAAGTATACAAACAAAATACTGGTTTAGCAATGGGGAGTCCGTTATCTGGCATCCTAACAGAAATCTTTTTGCAGCACATAGAAGAAAACCATGTTCAAAATTTATTAAATAAACACAATATAACATATTACCGCAGATATGTAGACGATACCATTATAATATATAACAACAAAACGAATAGTGATTCCATCGTACATGATTTCAATCAAATCCATAACAACCTAAAATTTACAACTGAATTGGAAAAGAATAAATCCATACCATTTTTGGATATAAAAATAATAAAACAAAAAGATAGCTTATCCTTTGATATTCATAGGAAACCAACACACACCAATCATATTATACCAGCAACCTCAGAACATCCTTTTTCTCATAAATTAAGCACGTTTCATTATTTAATAAACAGAGCATTACAGATTCCCTTATCTCGCACAAAATATAGAAAGGAGATACAAAATATTTTTAACATCGCAAAAGAAAATGGTTATAGCAGAACCTTAATTAAAAAACTAATACATAAAAAAGAAAATGAACAAAGAACGAAAAGTTCATCTACTTTATCCAGGAACACTAAAGAAAATAACAAAACATGGTCAACGTTAACATACAATAAAGTAATTTCTAACAAATTAGCAAACTTTTTCCAAAAAGAAAATATAAAATTAGCATATAAAACCAACAATAAATTAAATAATAATATCAACAATCAGTTACACCACACCGATAAAATTAACATGAAAGGAGTATGCATGTTAAAGTGCAAAACCTGTAATGCCAAATATGTTGGGCAAACAAAACGAAATTTTAAAACAAGATACAAAGAGCACATCTCCGATTTTAAACACAACAGAACAAAATCTAAATATGCATCTCATCTCATTCAATATGGACATGAACTTGGATCAATAAGTGATACCCTAACAATAATCAAAACATATAAAGATAATACACAAATAAACACGGCAGAAGAATATTATATTTCGAAATATTATAAAAAAGATAAATCATTGATTAATGAAAATTTACCCAATTTACAAAACACACTATACAGCACGTGATGCGGTGTATTCATGCGCGCACTATTTGCTTCTTACGTAAACTATGTCAAACACAGGTACACAGTCTCCACTTAGCCAGTACACGACCAACATCCACAGAAAACACTTCCACAACTAGTGAGTATTGTTCAATGTATGTAGTTAATATAATTAAATATTTCCGACTTGCTCTAGCAAAGTTAGAATTTATTACCGACAATTACATTTTATTTAGTGTACTTCGTAGCCATCCCATTTTTTCAACATTAATTGAAACCGGACTTTCAATCAAATTTATATAACAAATTGCACCATTTGTTTTAACTAAGCTAGTAGTAATTTTCAACACTTAATTTCTTTCAGCGATTTCAGACTTTCGATTCACACCATGTTAAATAAACTTCTACAACATCACTACTACATTGAATAATTATCCGTAAGTTTCATTTAATACATTACAATTATTAAAATCAAATCCATCAGTTTCAAAATTAGATTAACTACCTACGACTTTGATTATTTTTCAGTGTAACATGAACAACAACAGAACATACGCCCATCATCTGATTAATTATAAACAGTTTAAACCCAACATATTGGCATAAACAATAACACCAAGATCTACAAAATATATGCAGTTATAACAGGCCAGAATTTTATACTATGACATTGAAAAGTGAATACCTTGTAACAAAATATTGTAATTTGCAAATCCTCACATGCATAGTAAAGCATTAAATAGAGTTAGCTCATCATTTTTATATTTTATCTTACTTTTAGCCTCATATCATTACATCGTTCATATTATCGTTCACATGTGATGATTTGCAAAGAATATACCCATGATAATATAAGTATATTTTAATTGTTGACAGTTGGGGTATCCACAATTCAACATTATAAAACTAATTTATATAATTTTTTAATAGGTTTTACCTTCATATGACAGTAAACATGTATTGTATGTGAATTGTGTAGATAACATTGAGAGTATTGATATTGTAAAATGACGGAGTGTATCTGATGATGTTGACATGGTCAACGAAAACGTTCATACATCACACAATTTATTATGTAAAGGTTAACACCTAACAAAATATATAATGTAGTAAAGTCAACGACTGAAAATTAAACTTCTAACATATTCACAGACTTTTCTGAAAATTACGCAAAATGAATTGCAAAATATTCTAAAATAGTTTAGGTAAAATAGGGTCCTAAAGTCACTTGTATTATTTTTCCACGAAAATATTTTTGTGGAGAAGTAATATAAGTGCAACGGTTTTCAGTATTTGTATATTATTTAAAACAAGAACATGAACATTGCTTACAACATTGAAATATTTGTCTTAACAGCATTTGAGCTTTCTGATTATCATATTATAACATAAAATCTGTCTGTATAACCCAAAGAATCACTCAATCAATCTTCTTAAGGTATCCAGCCGTTTGCTGACAACATAAAGTCCACTATAGTCTATTCAGTTTTTGTTTTTCATGAGAAATGAGGGGTATTTTAAATGGTGTTCATTATAGATGCCTGTTGCTAGTAGCCAGAGTTGGGGTGTAGTCAACATATACTGCAGGGCTGTGTCTTCTGCAACTGATAATTTTAATTTACTTCTTTTCGCTCATTTGCGATAAGAGAGGCACAACTCAAAATTTTTCATTTTTGAGATTCTTACAAAAATGAACTCCGAATGTAGTATATTTTTATCGTGAATAACGACAAATACATGATTACATTATTTTCCCCCAGATGACAGATGTTTCTTTATTAAATTGTTTTAATCTAACAAAATCGTTACAACAACAAAGACTTAATTTTAGTTGCTACGAAGCATTCGAACTGAAACGTTTAAATCTTTTAATGAAGAGTGACAGAATTTGTGTTGTGTCTTTTCATTGAATCATTTTTTTTCAGCGGCAAGGAATTATTCTGCGTTGTGTCATTATTTTAGGTAAGTAACAAATACTTATTTAACTTCCCTTATCATTAATAAGCTTACATTTAATATTGTGACGGTATTTATGATTAAAACTATTTTAATTTAATAATTATTTAATGCTATGTCTATCTATTTGAAAAGTATAATAACGTTTTACCTTTATTTTTTAATAGGGTTCGTAATTTTTTTTTTCACGGAAATGAGTCAATTACGTTCCTATCTAATTCTAAAGCTGTCAAAACAAACATTTTTAGAAAATGATGTCTGGCAGCCGGTTACTCAAACACAACTCGAAGGTTTGTTCAATAATTTACCGCAGATTTGATCAAGATGAATAGTATTAATGCCCTGATTAAAAATTTAAAAGAAATAACAGTGTCCTTGTAAATGAAATAAGTTTAAAATATGTAACATGAATAATGATCTGCCTGTTATTTACAGAAAGTAAGCAGGCTAGTGTAAAATGATGCTGATGCAGATTCTAAATAGAATGTTTTTAATTTAACATTTTTGACTTGAAAACAACTGATGTCACCTGTTTCATTTGGCATGAGAGAGAAGTAGAAAGAGGTGTCAATGAAATAGGTATCTGTGTACTTAACTTCTTGAAGAAAAATAAAAAATGTCGGCTGAAGGCATAAACATAATTTTCTATACTGATGACTTCTGTTCTAAGGTTCATGATCCATCTGTACATGTTCACTGTATCCAAATTCCAAATCTGAAATCCATTATCCATAAATTGTTGATAACTGGACACACTCAGGACGAAGACGATAGTGCCATTTCAATATCGAGGGTGAAGTAAAACGCGTGTCCAAACCTGTTCTGATTTACACTCCACATCATTTTGCCTCTATTGTTAAAGCTGCAAAGAAAACAGGACGGAGCTACAAAACTAAATAAATATCCCATAAGTACTTTTTCAATATCATGAATCTAGGAACAAGTTACAAGAACGCAAATTACTTCAGGAACACAAGGAAAATCAACGAAGTAAAGGTTTTGACAGTGCATCAAAGTCATCCATTGTCATTTTTCTACAAAACATTCTATTTCGATGAAGAATTTCAAGAAGTACAGCTAAAAAAATGTTCTTCAAGAAGTAAAACCAAAACCGAGATTCCAGAATTGCCACTAGTTTATAATGAAAAAATAGCTATAAGTGAGAGGAAAAAGGCAGATTTACTAGATCTGATTAAACAAAATCACATTCCAAGCTTCTATAAAGAATTTTTTGAATCTCTCAAAGTGTAGATAGGTGTTGTGAACTGTATTCAAAGTGTTGTGCTATAATTCATATTTACTGGGCAATTTATTTCTAAAATAATTTTGTGTAAAGAATTTTAGATGTTGTATAATGCTTTCTCAATCTAGATTGTTGCTATTATATTATTTTTTCTAATATAATTCACAGTCGTGTATTTAAAAATAGTCTTTAAATTATACGGTTAATTATAAAGTATTATTTTCATAAAAAGTTATTGCATTCGTTTGTCAATACAATAACATCTTTGTTAAAATTTAAATTTATTAATGAATGTCCCAGAGCATCCTTATAATATTATTGTGTAATGACATGCCAATTAATTGTTCCATTGCATTACTTTATCGGAAAACTACTTTTCTACAAACACAATAATTATGCAGTTATTGTACAATTGCAATAATTATACAATTATTGTACGTCAGGTAAATATTCTCACTGTCATAACTAAAAACGGACACATATTTATTTTAAAAAAGAACGACACAACTTAAAATAATTGTTGAAATTATTGAAATTAAATAATAATTATGGTACTATACGCTACAACACTAGAAATATAATACATGTGCAAAATTGCATTCCGTTTGGATAAAGCATGTGCCTACAATTTGATTTTTAAGAATATGAAAATTTTTTAATGCTTCTCCAGTAAAATTAACACTTTTTGAGTTGTCACTCTTATCGCAAATGAGCGTTTTATGGTTCCAGATCTTCATCATGAATATTACACCACAGACAAGTAGGATTATCAGAAAGGTGAAATCGGTATAGGTACAATTGTGTGACAATGTGAACTGTTCTGGCTCTTGTTAAAAATGTTTGAACATGTCTGGGCAAGTTTTTGTGCATTTCCAGGTCATTTGGTTTCTTTTGAACGGACTGTAAAATTTTCCCTTTTTCAGAAGAGAACCAGTTGTTGATCCATAAGTTTATAAAATGAGACTTTACTGAAGCAAAGGCATTGGATAGAGATATCACTTGAAGAGGTCTTGGTTGCAAATATGTTGCCTACTTCAAACGTTATTGACTTTCTCGTTTCCAGATACACCACAATGACTAGGTAACCATTGAAATGATATTTCCTTTTGGAGTTTTTTTTACTTTTACTTAATTATGAATTGGAATAATTCCATGTGCGCATAGGGTTGGTACATATTTGATTATATTAAATATAGCTCTTGGAGTTGATAAGTATGCAAATAGATTTTTCAGAAATTTGAGTAACACACTGAAGAGCAGCATCAATATCTAGCAATTCAGTGTCAAGACTGGAAGAGGATGAACATGGTATGACGTAACTTTCTTGATATTTTAAAATATAATACCCTGCTCCTGATGTCCCATCATCAGGATTTAGAGATCCATCTGTATAAATTTGAAGGTGATCCATATATGTGCTGCAGATTAGTTACATGGTATCTAACTTAAGAATGTATGGAGGATCATTTTTGGAATGATTTCCTGGAATTTGTATGCTATGTTCAGGATTTACCCATTTCCATAGAGGAATTTCGTTCACAACTGAAGTTTTAACAATGAGTGTGTCTGTGATATAGACTGATATTTCTTCTTTGTTTGTTTTGCACAAATTACACAGTATATTATCTGACAGTTTGAAGAACATCTGAGATCTGGATGAGGCTTGCAATTTTAAATGTACTTTTAGATCCTTTTTAATACATAGTGTCTGATTGGTTGAATATTACATTCAATTTCTAGGGCAACAGTTGATGTGGTTTTTAGTAATCCGAAAGAAGAAGGTTAAGACAATTTTTATTTTTAAATGAAATTCAGCCTTAGTCGCTGTCCATTACGTCACTAGCCTCATCTGAAGAAGTCACATCTCTCTCTGCTGCAACATCTATGTTTCTGTCCTGAAGTGCATCTGTAGGACTCCTACCGCGAGTATTCCTTGAACTTTCTCTTCCACGCACTCTTCCACGTTCTGCAGTCCTTATTATAGGCCCATCCTCATGTTTCATGTCATCAGATATAGAGTAGTGTAGGGGTGGGATGAATTTCTTTAGCTATTGCAAGTTGCTCCACGTAGCAAAAGTTATCCTTATTGTATAGCTGGTCCAGCTCAATGTGTGCAGGCCTTCCACAAAGATGTTTCGAATATGTAATATATTACCTCTCGCCATTATGGCAAATGAATGAGTCATAAACAGAAGAAACGCAACAACACTATGCAAACAACGCACTTGTATTAGTTTGCCTCTCAGTCAAAACTCTGTATGCATTGTAATACAAGAGTTAGGCCAACATGGAGAAGCACTGGCTGGAACTGCATTTATATTACTTTTCCTCTGAACAGAAGTGACGTTAAAGATTTAGAATATACAGTTGTCTCACTTTTTAAAAAAATGTCACTTGTATCACTTTGCTTCTGAGTGGCTCATATGTAATATAATACTGTAACAGTTTGACTCATGTTTTAACATTCTAACCACTTTAACGTTTAGATATCCATTTTATCAAACTCAAAACGTGAATGAAACTACTGACCTTTCATAATCACAATAATTGTAATTAAACTTGATTCAATTATTTAGTATAATATTAATATGCCTGTTGTTATATATTATATGATTATAAATGTAATAGATATTGCTTGTATTATTATTATTATTATTATTATTATTATTATTATTATTATTATTATTATTATTGTCATTATTAAGTAAGTTTATCTGAAGAAGCCGTAACAAGAGCAAAAACGTCCATATATTTCAAATATGTTTGCATAATATTTTTTCCAATAAATATGTAAGTTTTCCGACTGATATTGAAATTTATGTGTTGATTAATCTCTGAAAAGGTATCCTACATAATGTAGTAAACTGTAAGAGAATGATTTAAGCACAAAATATATTAAGGATACATAGGAAACGCGATTAATGTCACAATTCTGTTAAGAATTATATTATACGAGAATAATACAAGTAGGCTATTTATTTATCAAAAACAAGACCTAATATTTGAACAAAAAAATTGTAATAATGTGACACAGTATAACAACACACTTTACAAATTTTACGACATGTTTTCTTCTTACCTGCAATTGTGTAACAGTTTTCACGAATTATTTAAACAAATAACAAAATGATAATTTTTCTCTCAATCTTTATGAACAGAACCAATATTTTGCATAATCGAGTTATGCAAAAGAATTGAATTAACATCTTTATAAAATATGATAAAAGGAATGAAATAAGGAGGAAGGAATTAAATGAGAAAGATCTCATTCATCGAAATGGAGTTAGGAAATGATCCCAGGATAGAGGTAGGATTCCCTTGCTGAACCGCAATTCCAATGTGTTGACGAAGGAGATTGATACATTTAGGATTGCCGGTACAGGACAGTAGGCGTGTAAATTTGGGCCAGTAGATCTTAAGGGTGTCTACACCACGGGCCAAAGGTCTCAAATGCAAAAGCGACTAAGAAGTAATTTGATGTTAAATGTTCATATTTACGTCGTTTAGTATAATAGGCGGATTCAGCAGCAGAACCAGCACAATTGAGAGAAGATTTTAAATGGGAAAATGCTAATGTATGTACACATGTAAAATAACGATGAGTGATTTACCTTTGGACCAAGGAATTAATGTCAAGCCGTCAGGTCGTTTACCATCCGACCGATAATACCAGATTGTTCAAGAAGATTTGGAATGTCACAAGAGGTTAAAGATCTACTGATGTTATTAATAGCAGAATAGAAATACGACCCTTACTTCTGACACAGCATGATGTCCAAAAGAATTCACGATCCCTACACATATACACATTTGTGTACATGGTAAATTTTGCAGCCCAGACGCAATGAAATAGCGATTTGTAAAGATTTACGGTCCATAAAGGTACCAACATAGGAAGAAGGCAGACCTTGGAGCTAAAATCCAGATCCCTTCTCTTGGAGAGGTCCCTGTCAGATGTGAAAGAGGAAATAAGGGAATCGAGTATTTGACCTGCAATAATATCATCCAAGGCTTTTTGAATGGCTGGTTCTGGGGAGGAGCAAAGTTATTAGTTTTTTCTGACCACTTATTCAAAGCTTCAGAAGCGTGCAAATGTTGACAGCATCACTGTAAATGTGGAAAAGAAATGTGATGAAGTCAACAACGCCAAAGACTGACGATGAAAAAGCTGGTATAAAAATATGAGTAAGTGTACGAATTCCAAGGTCCCCTAATTTAATTGGAAGAAAGGCCTGTACCTACAGATGGGAACGATATATCGGTTTTTAAGAAATACCGATATTTTCGTTTCAATATAGCGATATATCGATATCGAAACTTTGATTCAATATATCGTATAATATATCGGTTTTTCTCATAAATGTATCGATTTTTTTGTGGAATTATTATTATTAACAACAACCAAATCCACACTAGACAACTCCGATAATTCCCGAGAGATGGCGCTACTGAAAGTGGACAGTTACATAATTGTGCAACCTCACTCAATACCTTGTTCTAATTGGCTGGACTGGAATTCGAATTGAAACTGTTTACTATGCAGCACCAAATTCAAAATTCAACGTGTGCAAACGTGAGACAGAGGGAGGTTTATCTACTACTGTTTTAATATTGTTATTAATGTTCTCCAAGGCAGGAGCAACTCCCACCCTGAAAGGGAACTACCTGACCTCAAAACGGGTATCAAAACTTTTATTTCTACTGTATATTCTGAAATGGAAAGAGAAACAAGGATTTAATACCGATGTGACATTTATTTACGTCTATGATTTCTATGCACAATCTAGTGCTGACATTCTGCTTTCTTATACCTTTTAGTGCGTAAAAATGCTGTCCCTCTAGTCATCACCATTGTTGTTTGGAGTGTTGGAGTGTAAAATAACTTGCAATAGGAACTTACTATAGAAGGATTGTATCAAATCAACTGTGAAGTTTGTTAAAACTTGTAACATTCTAAGTACGGTTTACTTACATTTAAAAATAATTAAAAGTTCAGTTTACTTGCTTTTAAAAATGATTACGTTGTTAGGTAGAAAAGAGCATTATATCTGTGTCCTAGATTGAATCCTAAATGCCTCATTCTAAGAAAAACTGGGACAAACAGTGTCCGTCGTCTCGGGTATAAATTTGGGGTCTTGTGTTTGATTAAAAATTATTCAGAAGTTTTAGACTTATGCTCAAGAATAGTATACATGTAAATTTAAACAAAAGTAACATTTTATAGAAGAAAAAAAGTAAGATGCCAGCAAACAGTAAGAAATTTCTCAAGTCCCAGACTATATTTTCAGGTATGTTTATCGTCATAACAGATATATTATTCTGATTTTTTATGTTATATATACCAAATTATGAACAAAGAAGTGCTCTGTAAATCTAATATATACTGTTACTGTGAAAACATTACATTTAATATTGTAAAAAATTCAATGAAAAGTATCCCACACATATATGTGTCATTGGTGCAATAATGTTTATAGCATTTATAAGTCCCACACTTGCTATGTAGTACCCATAGTCACAGCCAGTTTCGTCAAGATGTAAACAGCTTGCAAAATGGCTGAAGAGCTATTCTAATATGTCTGTATGTAAAGCGAAAATTATGTTTACTCTGTCTGACAAGTGGTGAGTAGCAAAATTCATATCATTGTTGCAACAGGCTGGGAATAGAGATTTGACTTACAAATCCAGATATTCCACTATGAAATTCCCCACTTAAAACTAGAGAAACAAAGTACATAGCTAGCAAGACCATATGTTGTATGGCTGTAAAAATTGAAACTAAGCACAGGAAAGTCATTGGTGCAACAGTCGTTGGTGCAGCAATTATTCGTATCTAACACCGCTGCTGCACCAATGATTAACTGAGATTTTAATGACGTCATGTTTGATAACATCTTGGCAAAATTACTGTAGATACACGTAACAAAATTTCAGTATCTATGAATTTACAAGAAAGATTCCCCGAAAAAGGACAAAGGGTTGAAAAGGACTGGTAGGCCATGCCTCAGCAGACAGCGGAGGAATGCGGATTCTATGAAGGGAGAGAAATACCTGCAAAGAAAGCGCGAAATGTATGTATAAAAGGAAGAAGAAGCCAATAGCCTAGTTGTACTTCCGAGAGGGATAAAAGGCACCGACGACGGCTGTAGAGAGAAAATATTGCAACATACGGGGCAAAGAAGAAGAATAAACGTGATGGAGCACAGGTACGTCAGTCAGCTTCTTCAGAGAGCTCCATTTCCAGAAATCCTGCTCCATCATCCACGACTAATACACCCATACGAGAAAGGATTCACCAAAGTCTTTTGGAATTTCTAGGAGGCAGGGCAGAGCTCCTGATGGTATTGGTGGCACAATAAAAAGATCAGCTGACATACTGGTCATGATACAGATATTACGACAGCTAAACATTGTATAATGAACTAAGTTAACGTACAAGTATCACAATTTTTTTCATACTTGACCAGAACATCAACAGTGCTTATGCTAATGTTCCAAGCCTTGCAACAATTCCACAAACAATGATGATTCATCAAATTGTCAGTGTCCAGAAATTTGCTATTCAATGTAAAGAACTTAGTTGTTACAAATGTCAGCAAACTGTTCTTGTTTCCATATGAATGATTTGTACTTGCTTGTCACACTGAAATACCTCACAGTTCTGAGCAGGTAGAAAGTGGACTCCTCCAGCCAATTGAAGCTATAGATAATGAACTCATTGACAAGTAGGTAATTGTTCGTTATGAGGGCAATTATTACCCAGAAAAGGTACAAGATATTGATGAATTGCATATTGCAGTTAACTGCATGCATCATTCTTGAGAATACGTGAACGAGAACAAATCCTTTAGTCAAAAAAAAAACATTTTATCCCATGTGGTATGACCATAGCAATGTGGTTGTCACTCCAATCTGGTCATATAGAGATTCCTCAATCTTTGTGGCAGGCTTTGCTCGCTACTGCTTCACATTAATGTAACTTTTAACTACTTTAAATACTTTCAATATTTTTCTGTACTTTCCTCATCCAGTTTTCGACAAAATATTTTTGTTTTACTCTGGAATTTCTGTAAAATATTCTGTAGGAGGATTTTGAGAGAAATGCTTGTTTCTTTCTTTCATGTTCCTAAAATTTAAGCCATGTGCTTATACCAATATGTGATGAGATATGCACAAGTCATCCGGTAAAGTACTGTATTTTTATTTTCGTCAATTACATTGAAAGTGATCAATTCAACATTGTAAGTCACTGGTGCAACAGGCATGCCATTGGTGCAACATACATATTTGTTTTGTAATTGAAAAATAACTTCGATTTTTTTAAATCAGCGTGACCATTATTTTTCCTGTCATTTATATGTATGTAGCTTTAATTTAGAATATTAAAATTGCATGTTCCAAACATTCCATACTTTTTTCTTTCTGTTACCAAATTCCCATATTTTCTTATAATGACCCATATAACATTAGAATATTGCATCGTGTTCCAATATCAAATACTCAACCTTGTAGAGTTCACTTAACTCTTTCCCACTATATCATTTAAGCTTCCTTGCCTCCACCATAATTTTTATTTAGGTTAGGACCTACATCATATGGTATTGAAAATGTATTGTTTATTGTTATAATTTTACATTAATACATTTGACGGTTATGATGTTAATTTCAATGTTAAAAAGAAATATTAAAACTTAAGTAATTTTATTGTAATACAGTAAATGTACGCCTGAAAATGCAATTTGCTTACGGAATAGCGATATATCGATAATCGTTCGATATATCGATATATTTTCTACGATATATATAGTTTATCTAAATTAGTTTTGCAATATCAATATATAGGTATTTAATTTATTTTCTTCATCACTACCTGTACCCAAGTGTGGTTGTCAAAAGAAGTATCTATAATATATTGTAAAGGATTCTTTAATATATCATCTGCCTGCTGTAGAAGAGTAGGGAAAGCAAATAAAGGTGTAGTTCGCAAAAAATAAGTGAATTTAGGAATCAAGAGGCAATTTTTGACAATGAAATAAGAGACTTGGAGGTGAAAATGTTGAAGGCGACAAAAGATAAGGGAACCCAGGGAGAACAGATTTGACTTTGAGACAGTTTTAATATCAGGGACAATTTTCTGGAAAGAAGATAAAATATTTGGTTAATAGAAGATAAAAAAAAAACACATTTCTTAAAGTTAATCTCAAGACCAAGATAAGACCCAAGATGAATAATTTTCTGTAGATCACAAAGAACATCATAGGAATCCCCACCTAAAGTCCCATCATCCAAATAAATGAGATTTAATTCACTAGTTAATTTTTGGATGAGGGAGTGGACTATAAGACAGAAGAGTAAAGGCCCTATAGGGTCTCCCAGCTGACAGCCTGTTTGTGATAAAATAATTTTGGAATTAAAAAATAGATTGGATGAATATCTATAAGACTGCCAAAGAAATGGGTAAAAACTGGAGAATTTTTCTAGAAAGGAGTTTAACATATCACGTCCAATGCTGTTAAATGCGTTCTTAAAATCTATCTTGAGTAGAATTCTGTCTGAGTTATTATAAGTATATAAGAATGATCGTACAAAGTGAATAACAGATTCACAACCTTTAGGAGAACCAAATCCTAGTTGATGAGGTCGAAAAATATGACCTCTTTCAATCTTCATAGTGTGTCAAATAATTTTAGAAACAAGGCGCCTGAAAGTATTACCTGTTGCGATTGGGCGTATGCCACCACCAGGTTTATTAACTGCGAGCAAAGAAATTTGCACATACATTATCATTTAATTTACCTCGAGACAAAAAAATGTAGAGATTAGTTATGGCTGAAAGGAGCTTTTTACCAGAATCACCAGCTCAAATAGACACTAAATCAACTAGATGCTGAGGCCGCAGACCATCAATTCCAGAAGCAGATCCTTGAGGGAAACTTTTAATGGTGTGTAGGACATTAGATTCAGAAAAAGATGAGTGGTTAGCAGTAATAACAGGAGCGTCAGGAAAAGTAGATGGTCGAGACGGAGGCGGGTGTTTTGATAATAATTCTTCGTAAATAAGTTGATTGTATTCAGCTATCCTCATATCGGATGATAATATACGAACAGCGTTGCGAATGTTTCCTTCAACAATTTTCCTCTGTATATGTTGCACTAGGGAGATATGTGGCGACTTCTTCTTAGTACGAATAGACTCTGTGAAAGAGGGACTTTGAAAATTGTTTATGTTTTCCTTAATCTTGGAGACTAGTGATTTATTAATAGACTTTTCAGGAACACGAAGAGCAATGTAAGCGTAAAGCATTAAATTGACCCAATGGGCTTCGGAATTAAATGATATACAGATGTCAATCAGATGTCGAAGTCGTCCGCGAGCTCCCTTAGCAATTCTACGTATCGAAGCAACAGATTTCTTGCACTGTATGAGTATGGAGTGAAGCTCCTCGTGGGTGGTATTTGAGGAATGAATGTCAGAATGCACACGTGAGTGATGAATGCTCAGACCACGAGCACCTCTAAATAGTTTAGTTTCACCTGATGGACAATGCGGGCACGGAATAATTCACAGGTTCATTGGTAGTACTAATATGTGTAGAGATATCGGAAGAACTTCCTGCTGCGGATGAGGTAATATTCAGCAAAGAATCTTCTGATGTATATCTCGAAATGTGGGTATTGATGCTTCGATGAGTAAAAGATTTACCTACCACATAAATTACAACTCACAGAAGAAGTGTTGATAGCATCAGGAATAAACAGAGGGATGTTGATTCACATCACTGATAAATTAATCTGAAACGCATAAATAAACTAGACTAAAACGAAAACTGAATGAAATATTAATAATTGTAAGTACTGTTGCTATGTAAAATCATCAAGTCTATAAAGTCACTAGAAAACACATTGAATTTCTTGAATATTCACATGATGAAAAACATTCCTAATGTACACATGAAGAAACAAAATAAATAAGTCTTCAGATAATCAAGAGTTAATCCAGTTAAGGATAGTAATCACATAATAACGTTTGAAATGGAAGAGGAAACATAAAGCACACATTGATCAAACCATGGTCTTCTACTACTCAGTAACAATATTTGTGTGGCTATCGGATGATGAAAGTATTACAGGCACTATGTTCGATTCAAGTTAGTCGCGTATGACGAAGTTCGGCATTCGTCGATGTTGGCTCAGCATAAGAAGGCCTGTCGTGTTTGTTCCACTTTGTTATAAAAATGTTCGCTGTCCTCCACTCCCACCCTTTCATGTTTTAGCATAGACCTAGTGATTAGTTTTTCATATAAAATAAGACGAAGTTTTTAATGTCTTGGTTTCCTCTCTCGTGTAACATTGCACATACCAGTCGGTACTTTGAACATATACTTTTTTTAATATATTTTGTTTGATTTATTTATACGCATATTTGTGTGAATGTTTAGTCATATTAATAACAAGAAAAATTACCTACGTATACTAAATACTATGCATAACTTCGCAAGATATGTGCCTGATATCCTTATGCAGCTAAAGCATAAAGGCGCAGGAAGAGTAGCAACTAAAGAGGATGGCTCCGAACATACGCAAGGAAAGAGAAATATTGAACAAATGTAAAGGGAGCTTCAATTATAAAGAGACTCGGCAAACATGAACCGAACAGAAGGCTTCTTACCGGTTTTCAATGGACTCGGTTATTTTAGTGTACATGCTTCACTTCCACGTACTTTTGGGCTGTCTATGGAGTAGGGTGAAGTTTGTAGTATCTTGATATCGTCTCTCATGTTCGAACATTGCACGTAAATCATTATCTCACCTTTAACAGAAAACTGACATTCATTGTTTTTCTCTTTACTCTCCAAATGTTGAGGGAATCTCGCCATTTATCTATACATATAAATAACCAAACCAAACATAAGATAATCGAATTTCATTATCATAGAAATCTGGAGGTTAGTCATAACTAGACATCGGATTTCTAGGCACTAAAAATTGCAGTTTTAGGCGCCTAAAATAAGCTCAAAATTTGTAAAATTAGGCTCTATTTTAATGAAAATAGGCATTTTAGGCACATCAAGGTATCATACTTATTTCTTTCACTGAAATTTTTAGTTATACACTAAAATACGCACAAAAAAGTATGTTTAAACATTGAAACAGTATACTATATTATATTTATAAACAGACCTGCACAAATTTAATATATAGAAACTAATGACATAATGATTATTGATAACAAGATTACTCATTTTAAGTTATTGAAATTCAGTTCCATGCTCAGACTTTATTATAATTATCTGCACAGTACACCACCAGAATTTTTTCTAAATTCTCCACAGTTAACCTTTGCCTTTTGTCACTGAGAATCATTTTGAAAGCAGAAAAACTTCTTTCAACCGAAACTGATGTGAGAGGCGCAAATTTTAAATTAGGTACAATAGAAACATCAATACTTACTGGAACATTTACACTTTCCCCCGATATCACTCTTGATACTTTTTCCAACAATGAAAATCCTACATTCTTATTTAATACGTTGTCCCACTTATTTTTAACTTTTTTCCCAGTTTCGCCCAAAGCAGAATGTATGTTCACTTGAGCTTCCTTTACTATTGCTATTTGGCTACAAAGAGATTCTTTTTCACGTTCTAATTGTTCAATGCTTGCAGGTATGAAAGAAAAGTTTGATGTTATGTAGGCAATATCGTTTTTCACTCGTGAGTCATTCACACAATCTTTCACTGCTTTCACACACGCTGCACTATCAGTTTCAGGTAATTTATCAATAACTGTGACCACTTCTTTAAAATACTTAGAATAATACACCACTGACTGAATCCAGGTTCCCCATCGTGTAACAACCGGCTAAGGTGGGAGTGGGATATCTGGAAAGTTCTCTCTGAATATTGAAATCCTGGATGGGGCTTTACAAAAACATTTTTTTGTGTTAGAAATAAACGAATTGACAAGAGGAAATTCATTCCGGATTGTTTCAGAAACCCTGTGAAGGCCATGTGCTAGACAGGTTACATGCGTGAGGTTAGGATAAAATGTTTTAAGAAGTGGAGCTGCAGCAACCATGTATGAGGCAGCATCAGTACAAAACAACAGAACTTTAGAATCGTCTATATTACCTGAGTATAAAGACTGTAGGCCTTTATTTACAAAATAAGCAATGACTTGGCTATTCACTTTCGAAAGTTCCTTAACACATACGAGGTGTGGAATCGAAGGTCCATCAGGACTAAGTTTTCCTACTACCATATTTGCTATATACCTATTCATAGGATCTGAGGTTTCATCCACAGAGACCCATATGTAAGAATCACCTATATCCTCCCGAATGGAAGCTAAAGTTTCATTGTATATTCTGTCTAAGTAATTTTTTCTTAGGGTCGACTCAGATGGGATATTTTGTTTGCAGTATTTTTGTAAAAACTGTCTTAAAACCGGATTTTCAATTGCATTCCAGGGAATGTTAGCAGCAACAAACGCTCTGGTTAAATCAGCATAGAAATTGCTGCTGAGATTGGATGAAGTAGGATGTGTTAGTAAAGTTTGTTGCAGTTGATTTTTCTGCTGAGCTTTAGCCTTATGAGCCGCTCCTTGCACATGATGCTTTAGGTGGCACTTCTTTTCTTGCGAAATCTAAAAATGTAAAGTAAACTGAATTAAAATAAAATCCTAATTGTTGCATTGCTGTATTTCTATCTCAAAGTTAGTGGGTTCGAACAATCAAAATTTTAATGACCTGCAAATACTTTAACTATCGGAATTTAAAAGGTTAAAGTGTAGTGGTCTTAAAAAGAATTATACCTCAGGATAGCTCAATGTATAAATATTATAGGCCTACTCATTAAAATTAATAGAATTTATATATTTCAACTATTGTTACATACCTGTTTGCTACAAATCTTGCACAATATTATTTTTCCATCATAAGTGAATTCTGAATATTCCGTTAGCCATTGCCGGATCAATGTAGATTTTGCACTTATATTTTTCGGCATTATCGCGTTAAACTTCACAGGAAAACGTCCTACCGCTCAAAACTTCTCAACACAAATAAGGTGAGGGAAAGAGCAACTGTTAACGAGCATTCAAATGAACCTTTGTTATTGAGATTCAATTGGACAAGAATACAAAGTTCCACTTATTGTTGCATTTCCTGGTAGTGTTAACACTAGGAGGGCCATTCTTTTAAATATTTTGTAACGGTTTACCCTACTAATTCGCAGTTTTACGACTTTTCATAAATATTTCAAAAACACTTTTTCTCCAAAAATTGTGATTTTATGACACTCTGAAGGGCAGTACAGCTAATCGGTTTCAGACCGAAAACAGTCATTTTTATAGTATAGTATATCTCTGAATCGGTAGCAGCACATTTGCGATTGTTGCCTGCTTCAAAACTAAGGTTGGTTCTTTGTCGGCATTTATGCCTCCAAACATGTTAAATTCGGTGAAATCTATTGCGAGTGTCGTGAGATTCAAAACATTTTGTTTCCTTTATCAATGGTTTCATGGCCGGTGTGAAGCAAACTTTCCACTTTGTAAATGCCTTAAATTTCGCAGTGAATGCATGTATAAATTATAAAAAGTAAGAGTAAAATGCGAAACTTTACAGTGAGTTAGGCATTTTTAGGCGAATATTAACAAATTAGGCTCTAATAACCGTTTTAGGGCATTTTAGAGCACTATAAAACTCTTTGAATACCTTTCAATTTCCATGAAACACAAATATTAATAATTATTTTTACTTTTCTCCTAAAGAAACAAAATAGGCATTTGCCCTAGAATCCGATGTCTGGTCATAACTTATTGTAGCGTTTCCCCTTACTGTAGGGTTCTAGTTTAGAAGCTTTTACAGTTCGAATATCTTGATTTGTATTAAAACAATTGTTCAGACAGCGGCGAATTTACGCATAGGCACAGCTGCATTTTCAGGAGCGGAAAATTTTTAAATAGCGATCTGCCTTTAAGATGAAGGGCGATTATTCTTCGCTTCTTAATGTGCTGAATTAATGCGATATTTTGGACTATATGAAATGTTCCAGTATTACTCGATTATGGAAACTTCTGCCTTTTTCGACGATTTGAAAATTTGTAATTTTGAAATTGGCCAGATACCATATTATACGTGCAAATATACCCCTGATACACTACAGAATATTTTTATTTCGACTTTTATTGGGGATGAAAGTGAAGGGTTACATATTAAGACAAAAGGAGCGGTGAAATTCTTGTGTGCCTACAGATGGCAGAATTGTAAATTAGCACTGTGTATAGAGGAAATTCTGTGGAGGCCCAATGTCACATTCTCCACGTGTACTATGAAAGTATATATATATATATATATATATATATATATATATATATATATATATCCTCCTCTTCCACTTTCTCTCTTTTAATATTTTATTTATAGTCATATTAATTACATACAATACCGGTACTAAAGTTAACAATAGGTACATGCAAGAATCAAGGTAGATAAACAACGGATTATGAAAATTAATTAGGCTAAGTAATTAATGACGCCAATTGATCTTTTATAATATTTATGAATGTTCATAGATTCTTTGTATGAACTTATTAGTATTACTTTTAATTAACTAATAACATTGATGCTTTCGGGAAACGTGCATTCAGATAATCTACTTTACGTTTCAACATCGCAACGTACTTTTAAAAATTTAATTACTTACCTACATTAATAAAGCAAACAGATCCGTTACAAATAAATCAACAGCAGCCTTAGTCTTGTTTATTTCCGATCAGTGATATAAAATGTGATAGAAGGCAATCAAGGTCTATAAGATGTTCTGTTATTAAATAGAAGAAACGTAAACAATGTAATACATTAGAGCCAATAAACTGAGGAATGTGCAACAGCTTCAGCTCTCAGATTGCCCGTATGCAGCAGAACGGATGTCTTCGAGCAAAAGAGAGTAGGGCTACTACTCAATTCAAGTAATAGTATTAACTTAAACTAGCAAGCTTATCTAAGAGATGGAATGAAACCGAAACTGACGACACAGTCTAATACGTGGACGGAAGATAGTACAGACCACTTTTACTACGTTGGAATGGAATGGAATGGAATGGAATTCCGGGAGGAGTGCACCATGATCCAGCACTGCGACTTTCACGATGTATTGAGCTAACTCTCAAGCTAGGCGCATTCCCAAACCCACACAGGCTGACTCTACTACACTATTTTCCATCTTATGGAACGACTAAACAGGAAGTGACAGCATGTTGCTGTCAGTAGAGGCTTGGTTGCCACATAGATAATTTCTATTTCCCTCGTCTTTTATTCTTCGCTTCATTTTCACGTTGAAGCCCACAGGAGATTCTATGCTTCTTTTAATCACAGTGTTAGTAACATTTTTACACTCGCAACAAGAGCAGCAATGATACAGTACACGAAAGCAACTACATATAACCACGTGGTCTGGCACCATAAGTTTGGCAACATTTTCCTGGAGAACAAGAGAACACCGCACCGCGCTCGGTTGGCATTGTATTACCAGTTTGTTCCTAGCAGACGAATTTTTATATTGTAAACGCCAGTGAAAAGATACGTTCTCGCTCAATGTGACAACGCTGTACAAGCTACCCCTCTAGCCTGCACTCACCCCTCGCCAATAGAACTACTTCCTGTGTCGTCGCTTTAAAACATGGAAACTAGTATAAGATTCGCTGCGTGCCCAGGTTCCGAGCAGGCAACTCTCGTTCCTAGGAATAAAACAATAATACCAACATTTGCCTATCCTAGTAGCCAGTTGCAGTTGAGGAATATACCTTTGACTCTGCTGGAAGGTACTATCTGGGTGAGTGGCATGTTCGTTGTCCTTTCAGTTAATTATTTAACGACGCTGTATCAACTATTCGGTTTTAGTGTCGATGGGATTGGTTATAGCGAGATGGTATTTGGGGAGTTAAAACCGAGAATTCGCCATAGATGACCTGACATTTGCCTTACGGGTGAGAAAACCTCGATAAAATCCAAGCAGGTAATCAGCCCAAGCGGGAATCTAACTCACGCCAAAGCTCAACTAGAGATTGGCAAGCAAGCGCCTCAGCCGACTGAGCTACGCCGGTGGCCGTTCCGTTGTTAATGTGATGTCCGTGTTGTTTTAGGAGGAGGTTCAGCATCGTTCTGACCTCACATCACTGAGTCCCGCAGTTTGAATTTGTCTAATTTTAACTAGGTGACGAAAACTTAAGTGGAACATGGCTCATAAACTATGTACAGTCATTCACGGATAAAATTATTATTGTTTCGAGTTAAGTCAATCATTCACAATAGCCAATTTTTTTTAATTTGTCAATTAGGCCTATAACCTGTATTTAACAGTGATTTTAATTAGTTTTATTTTAACACAGCGGTAATACATGTATTAATTCCTATTTTAATTATATAGGGTTAGTTGAAAGTCCTGCACCACCTACATAACTTTTGAAGCATGTGGTTCAGTGACGTGAAACTTGGTTTGTGGGGATAACCATATACTAAGAACTCAATAATGGTATTTAAATTGAAAACCCAATATATATTTTTTTTTATTTTTGAATAATGCTCATTAAGAGCTTTTCAAAAAGTACCTACACTTGATACGTCTGTAGAAATTCAGTGTTGCTAAATCAAGAAAACAGAAAAGTGTATCGAATATTAAAACAATAAAGTACACCTTCCCTAGCAAAAACCAAACAAAGCTAGCTCACCTTCTAAATTCTGTATTCAAACTGGTAGCCTCAGCTACTTGACAATGTGCCAGTCGATCATAGAAATCATTTAAGGAATGATGTAACCAGGCTTTAGGAAAATCTTGCACCACTTCCAGTATTCGATGATCCAGATCGTCTAATTTGTTGGGTCTTTCTCGATATACTACTGACATCAAATGGTCCCACAAAAAGAAGTCCAACGAAGACAAATCTGGGGATCTAGCTGGCCATTCTATGTGACCTTTCTTACTAATCCATCGTTGTGGAAAAACCTGGTCTAAATGATCACGAACATTCTGTCCATAGTGAGCTGGAGCTCCATCTTTTTGGAAATAGATATCATCTCTGGGTAGACGATGGTTGACTAGATGTGGAAACAAGTTTGCGATGACCAGTACTACTTGATTTTAAAGAAAATCCAATATCTATTAGAATTTAGTATTTCTCTAAAGAAGAAAGGGCCATTAATATGGTCACCAATAATACTAGCCCAAACATTTAAGTTTCTGTGGATACTGGGTGTGGTTCTTCTCCATCCATTGTGGATTTATATCTTACCAGTATCTGCAATTGTGTCTGTTGACAAATCCATTCAGGCAGAATGTGGCTTTATCTGATAATACAATTTGTCTAAAAAAAGCCGGGTTGTTGTTAATGCGCTCCATCATCAATTCACAAACCTGCTTTCTTCTGTTGGGATCGTCCTCTGAAAGTTCCTGCAGAAGTAGAATTTTATAAGGATTTATTATTTTTTTTATTTTATTGGGTTATTTTACGACGCTGTATCAACAACTAGGTTATTTAGCGTCTGACTGAAATGAAGGTGATAATGCCGGTGAAATGAGTCCGGGGTCCAGCACCGAAAGTTACCCAGCATTTTTATAAGGATGTTGCTTAGCACTTTTAAGGATTTTCATCACGGCACTTTGGCTTATATTAGATTCTAACGTCAAATAATGTGTAGTAGATACTTTTGGATTTTCTTGCACACGGAGGAGAATATCCAATGAACTATTATCATCAGTTGCACTTTTCGGGCGACCTGATCTTGGTTAAGTCCTTTTACGCTTCCAGTTTCAGTGAATTTCCTTACTATCCTTGTCGCTGTTGTATGTGGAATTAGATTGCGATCCGGATGCATACCATTAAATAAATTCGCCGCATCTCGATGAGATCGTTGTCTGTCTCCATAGCAATAATCATTAAAATTTTAATTCTTTCTCTTTCGTTCAGCATGAGACAGAATTATTTAACACACTATAATGTCAGATTCAATTCCTTAAATAAGATGTCTGTATCAATAAACATGTTTCCATGGATATAAACAATGGGCAATCAAATTATACTAAACAAAAGATGCGTTTTACCAGTATTCCATGGATATAAACAAAGGACAGTCAAATCACAGTAAACTAAAGAAGTGTTTTACCCATATTCCATGGATGTAAACATAGGACAGTCAGATTACAGTAAACAAAAGAAGCGCTTTACTCGTATTATTCGTTAGACCTACACTTTTCTGTTTTCTCGATTTAAAACAATGAATTTGTACTGAAGTATCAAATGTGAGTACTTTTCGAAAAGCACTTAACTAACCCTGTATAATCTGTGGAACAGTTGTCCTTCGAGGACACAATCTTAAAGAAAACCACTCGACTATATACTTTCAATGAGCAGAACGATTCACGCGGAACGTCGAAAAGTAAATACGAGATTATCCGTGTCCATGCAGTTAATCACTACTTTCGGATAAACTGGGTGGGTTGGGAATTAATGGAATGGCTTTATAATTATTTAAATTTAACTTAAGTAACAAAACTAAGTCGACTAAAATCAATGATCACCTTAGTGAATCACTTAACTTTGTTACAGATTTACCCCAAAGCACGGTTTTAGGTCCTGTTTTATTTTTAATATTATATATATAAGCTTATATCAACGACTTACTTTAAAATTACATGGAAAACTATTCTGTACCTTACTCTGTAGGTATATTCTTATGCTGACGGTACTTTGGTTATATTCAGCGCCCGTCGGTTCGAACTGGAATTAAACGTATCAAAATTCTAATAAAATGCATTAACATTATTAAAGAATGGTAGGATGCTCACTTACTTTCAATGTTTGTTGTTGTTTAATCAACTGTCAGAAGACAGATTTCAACCTCATAATTGAGACCAATAAGGCATCCCTTACGAGACAACTAAGTCAGGAGATGAGGTATGACTAGTAACATATTACACTAATCAGACATCAGATGTAAGTTAATTATTACAAACAATTGTTGTTGTTCCCCTGATACGTACCTATCGTCAAGAGAGATGCACCAACTTATAATAGATGTAGCCTACTGTACATATGAGCCAGAACCTCATTCAGAGATAATTTAAAGGTTTATAAAACAAAATTAAAACTGTATTCAATAACATCACATGGCCTTGAACAATTAAAAGTAAATAGTAATAGTAATAATAATAATAATAATAATAATAATAATAATAATAATAATAATAATAATAATAATAATATCAGGAATAGAACAATACACCATTGTGACCAAACTCCTCGCTCACGTCACGCTTTGAATATATTCACATAAGTTAAATATTATATTATATATTATATTATGGTTGAGTGTTAGAGAAGGCCGTATGGCCTCAACTCTGCTAGGTTAAATAAATCATTATTATTATTACCATTATTATTATTATTATTATTATTATTATTATCATTATTATTATTATCACTGACCACCATTTAAAACGGGACAACCGAACAAGCATATCTCCGTTCTGTGTAACAGATTGCGTAAAACAACCCACAAATTTTCCATTCTGTGCTTCTATATAAGTTACCTAATTATTTATGTCCTGCGTATAATGTACTTAACTTTGTTTCAATCCATAATCCAGTATGTATTGTATATTAGATTAGGGGAAATTACAAGATCGACAGTATCTTTTAATTTTGCTTCGCAAAAGACTATCAAAATCTGTTTATATAAAACTTTACATACTCAGAAAATTAATGTTTTTGGAATTTGGTGTATCAAATCTAGAACAAATATAGCCAATAAAGAAATATTGTTAACTTATTACCACAAAAATTAAAATCTATTACAAATTGATCATCATATTACTGTAACAGACAAAATTAAAGACTTTTCTATCTTAAATATACTCAAATGCCACACAAATGCTGTAATTTTTAAACCAGAATATTGTTGTTAGTCAACTGTCCAAAGACAGGACTGAACCTCAAAAGTGATACCAACATGGCACCACTTATTAAGCAAATAGACCAGAACATAATGACGTGGGGTGGCCAGTTCCTTCTCCCTCCATTGCATACATCGCCGATTAGCTACATATTACACTAATCAGACTTCATATGTATACATAAACAATTGTTCTTCCTCTTATTCATATCGTCAAGTGTGATGTACTGCCTGATAATAACAGATGTACATATCAGCCAGAATCTCAATCAGAGGCAGCCCAGAATATATAACTCATTAATTATTGGAGCCAACCAAAGATAAGTACACTTGATACACACATTTAAGAAATAAGCTAGATTGTTTTTTTTAATCTTTTCTTTCTTAAAATAATAGAATTTAAAGTTGAAGTTTAATATACTGTACGTAGGCTATACTTTTGTAGATATATTATTGTGTATAGATTCTTTACACGTTATCTGTACTTCACAGTGTATTAATAATAAATAGCCTTACCCTACTCTTCAATAATTGTAATAGTTATTTAGGAGACAAGTTCATAAAGGTTCTCTTTTTGGCACGAGGGCCGAAAAGATAACTTTACAAACGTTTCTCATACAATGTTTTTTTTTCTACGATAGCACAAACTTACATCAAACAAATATTTAGAGTTGGAGAGGTTATAAGACCACAATGTCATAGCCGTCTAAACCCAGAATCAATAATACATAAGTATCCATGAATGGCAGCCTGTTTTATTCATGTTCACTATTTCCTGACCGTCTAAACTGGCCACCCTACACTCAACAAAGCGGTTAGGAACTGTTAAATGATAAAATCTTGTTACAATCAGTACTACATGTAACTTCAGAATAATAAGGGCTAAATTGGAGAAATTAATGTTGAATTTGTTACTTATTCTGTTACGTGTAATATTTAAGTAATGAAAGATCGAGGTAATGCATTAATTTCTTACTGAATGAAGTTTGTATATTGAATGTTACATTTCCTTTGGCAGTGCGTAAAATAAATAGCAGTGCCTAAAGTGATTAATTAATTTTTTTACGCAGTAGTGTTTTAAAAGCTCAATTTAGGCTCTGATAACAATGGGTAAAATGCAACTTTAAGCACTGTCGTAGAAAAAATATTTTATGGTATTTCGAATCATAAAAATTGTTTAACAGAGGTGCTTCTAAGTAAGCAGAGTACGACTAAAGCTAGGCGCTCACTTACCGGAACAGTTTCGTTCGACGCGTTCGGATCTTTATTCTTTGCATTATTTCAAATGGCGCATCGCCCACTTGGGCGTGTAGCTTCTGTCCGCATGATCGGATTCCGTCCAGAATTCTGGCCAGAGAATTCTAAATAGATTTCCTTACGGTCCAAGATCGAAATAAAGAATATTATAAAAATTATATCAATTGCAAGGCCTCAAATCAAGGTAATATTGAAGGTGTAATTTAAATGGACGGCGCAAAACGTTTGTTAGCCCAAGAATTATAGCAAGGTAATATAGAAAAATACTATGGGATGAAATTGGGGATATATTGAATCAACCAGATATGTTTTACAAAGCTATTCATTTTATTACCATGTTAAGTTCGGAAGGCTACAATGAAATAATGAGCTCTAGTGGTAAATTACAACACTATTTGATGATTAATTCAGAGATGCTAAGTGAGCGATACTACGATAAAAATCCGTATGCGCCGAACGAATTTTTTTCGAAAAGTGAGTGCCTATCTTCAACGGACTAGCACCTTTTATTTTACACTTAACGGGCTATGTAGAAACGAAAGCCAATAATTTCTGTTCAAACAACATGCAAAATACAATTATTAATTTATTTTCTCTTAAGATATACGATTCAAAATACCATAAAACGATGTACAATACACTACCGTTATAAGAACCCAACATGCTCACAGGGATAACTAAACTCGCTGTCTTTAGTTTAGTTAAATTCCATGCTCTCATGGTAAGTTCCACATAACGGTCTTGTAACTAAATAAGTATTGTGCTAACTGAAGTGAACTACGCCAGAGCACGAGCTTCGGCTCTTTCGAGCTGCAATGTCGATTGTAGTGATGATCTAATGTAGGTCTAATAGTAGTAGTAGTAGTAGTAGTAGTAGTAGTAGTAGTAGTAGTAGTAGTAGTAGTAGTAGTAGTAGTAGTAGTAGTAGTAGTAATAATAATAATAAACCTAGGCACGACAGCCCATGAAGGACCATGACCGACCACCAGGTTGCTGGCATCACGTCCACATGCCTCAGCAAAGGAGGACGATCATTCATCCAGAATGAAGGTAACTTGTGGTTAGCACGATGAACCCCCAGCCGTTATAGTTGGCTTTCGTAACCGGATTTTGCTATCTATCGTAGCTTCCCAAGTGCATCACGATGCTGGGTTGGCACCGATCCCATACACTGACCGAAATTTAATGAGAAAATATCTTCCCCCACGAGAACTCGAACCAACGCGCATTCCGTAACGCGAGTCCTAGGCAAGATGCCATAGACCACGACGCCACGGCGCGGGACAATGCAAGGCCTATTATACATATAAATAAATTTGTATGTGAATTAAATGAAAGTTATGTAAAGCCTGTCATTTTAAGTAAGTTATAAGAATTTCACTGTAATTTCATAATCTAAAATATATGCCTATGAATATGCCAAACTGGAAGTCAGGCCACAAAGGGAAAAAACACTGGAGGAGAGGGGTTCGATCCGGTGCTGCGGATTGGACTTCGGCGTAGCTCAATGGTGAAAGCGCTTGGTACGTAGAACCAAGGAACCGGGTTCGATCCCTGGCGCCGGACCGAATCTTTCTCCTCTAATATTAATATGTACAAGGACATCATTTTATTTTTACTTCAATTTTTATTGTACCTGAGTTTTTGAATGTATTTCACTCCCACCCCCTCTACTAGTCAACTTCCAACTGTTCTCCTCACAGAACCAAGCGTATACAGTCAAAGTCGCCTTAAGGTCGTAGTAAACACAAACAGTATTGAGTTAGTGAGTATAGTACGTTCCAGAAATATGTTCGCGTTTTCCAGTGACGAAAGAGCTTTCAATATTGAATCGTATTTTCGCACAGGTACTGTCGTCCGTTTGCCTACGTCGCATCACGATTTCCCTCACCCGCAACTGTTTAAAGTAACTTAAATAAAAGTAATTAACTGTCACGTGATTTCCCACCTTTCTACGATCCTGCGACTTAACCACTTGGACGGACAGTAGATAGCATGTCTGAGTAATGCTGTCTGTACGAGTCGGGCAGAAGTGAAGATTGAATTTACAGTACGTATGGTACTCTTTTATATAATAGGTATAGAATTATTTTAACAATAGTTACTAGTACGAAGGACGAAACTGGTAATTGAAATTAGATGCAATAGTCTATAGTGCGATAATTTTCACAAAAGAACTGAAGCCTATATCTAAATGAACGGCCACCATTTTCAAAACTGTGTTTAAATATCCACATTATGATTATTTTTCAATTTAACTTCATTCTCTATATTGTACGCTAATGTGCTGTAGACAGTATAATATACACTGCATAATGAATACGTTCGCATGGATAACTCAGTTCGTGAGTAAAAATACTCATTGTTAATCTGTACTGTATTTTTATTAAACAAAAACCTAATGAAAATTATCAAATTCCAAATTGCAATATTTCCTAGTTTACGTAAATGGATGAACTACTTTTCTTCCCTACTATACTTAGTAAAGTGATTTGTTTGTATTTTACGCCAGAATCATCGAACTTCAATCGTGGAAGGGGGTAGCAAACGGTGTTTCCGGCTCTGAACCATTAATCCAAAGGTATAGCCAGGTCGATATTAAAAATGTTAGTAAAAATAAAATGATGTCCCTGTAGAATAGATTCTCCTCCTCCCTCTTCCTCTTCCTCTTCCTTCTTCTCCTCTCGCTCTCTCTCTCTCTCTCTCTCTCTCTCTCTCTAAAGTCATACAAACATTAACTATCTGGAACAGTTATTAATTACGGTCATTAGACTACAACTCTTCACCTTCACCTTCAAATAATATTCAACATTATGACATCTTCAAATAATTTTCGCTCGTATTTATTTTCCAGAATACCAGATATTTTAAACAAAATGTAGGCCTACTCACTTTTAAAAATATCTTGCTAGAAGCAACTTCGACTAATATAAATACTTAACAAAAAATAATTTTAAATAACATTCATTCATTCAATTTCATTTCATTTCATTCATGGGAAGTTCATGAAGAGGTCCACTGTATTTCTGATGACGACTCTCATAGAAGAGTAGATATAATAGCAACAACAAAAGGCTGCTGCAGAAAAAGGATGCCAAATTTTAATAACGAATATAGTAACTAATATAATAAAATATTTTCAATCTAGGCCTGCATATTAACTAGGGACTTAGGTTACAAATGGTCTATTTCCCATTCAAGACTTGACCTAGACTTTAAAAAAAACTGCGTCAGTTACGATGTAAGGGGCTTGTGCCGTGTGAATTAGCCTCCATGATACATATTTTACGTAATTTACATCGCATACAAAAAAAATTTAGAGCATTTTCTAATCAGCTTAATTAATTATTTACATGAAATATTAAATTAATAAAAAGCAATCATAACACAATTAATAAGTATTTAGTTTTAAATTGATTAATTTATAATCAAACGAATTAAAATAATTGGGGTGATGAAATGCAACGTATATACAAGGTGTTAAGAAAAAAGTGTCTAATATTTTCAGAGCTGGTGATATTCATAAAAACAATAAAGAAGCCCAACAAATTTGAGTTCTAAATTAGTATCTTTGAAGAAACAATGACACTGGAATTGGTACAGCACAATATCTTCTAATGGCAGGTTTATGCTCGTTTCTTATTGCAATACAGTGAGCAGATAGGTGTTAGACACGAAAAGAAAAGAGAAAAGAACTCGTATTAAAGGGCATGCTGCTAAACTGAACTGCGTCCGAGCACGAATTTCTGCTCTTTCGGGCTGCAATGCCTAATGTAGCTGAAACATAATGTATATTAAATAGATAAATTTGAAATTTGTTACAATAACAATTTCACAGTATTTGTTTCTTCAAACATAAAAAGAGTACAATATTTTGAGAGAAGATAGTATTTATGAAATCAAGAAAAAAGTATATTAAACATGGGTCCTAAAATTAATATCTTTGACGAAACAAGGACTGTGAAATTGGCATTATAACAACAGCATAATCATCTCTCATGCCTAATGCGAACTCTTTGTTCGTTTCTTTTTGCAATGTAGTAAACAGGCAGATGTTCGATCTGGGAATAAAGGAAATTACACGAAGTCGGCATTACCCACAAATACTGTACACTAACCATTACCACAATGATATAAGTAGATCGGAAAAAAATATATATAAAGACAAAGATGCCTGAGGGAACAGTGGGAAACACAATGGCAAAACGCACATGAAAATCGTCGGCAGCTTTGATGACTAGTAAACCCTGGGATCTGCATCGGCGCGGCGTGAAGCAAAACGCGGAAACACTTGTGTGGTGTCGGCAGGGATGTGTTGGAGGGGTTCGCGCGAGCCCTTTGTTAAATATTTATATTAGTTCGAGCCCTTTGTTAGAATAGCTCGTGAGGAAAACTTAATAATAGTGATGCACTTTTCTAATTTAACTAACTTATCTCCTATTGTATATTCTGCTATAGCGATCGATTGAAATACAGCGACTTTTGCACTGCTTATTGGAGGCTTTATATTATTATGATTTCCGAGATTTCGTGGAAAGTAACTTAATAGGAATGCCTCCTTGCCATTAACTATAGCCAAAATAAAATAGAAAATCTCGACTTCTATCACCATTAGCAGCGAGGAAGCTGAAAGAGACTTTAGTGGAATGAATGACATTGCCAATTGTGAAAAGAGTAAGCTTACAGTCTCCCATTTGTCATTTTAATGACTATTAAAATTATCGGCATATGAAAGAATGGGATTCGGTCCCGTTTGTGCTATACTGCTTAACACATAGGCGAACGAAATGGCTGTTTGGAAGCTATTTGAAGGTAAAAAGTCATTATTATTATTATTATTATTATTATTATTATTATTATTATTATTCATGCTTCATTTTAATTTAGGATGCTCCTTGTTATTATTATTATTATTATTATTATTATTAATAATTCTTGTTTTTATTAGTTGTGTTTATTATTAATTGTCATTATTGAGTGTAATTAGTTTCCACTGCCACCGGATATATACCCATTTGCAGTGTGAATAAATACATATATACATACATACATACATTATTATTATTATCATCATCCTCATAAAGTAACACAATTGAATTGCGTTCCTCCTTCTCCTGCTCCGTATTTCTCCGCTGGCCACCACTCTTCTTCTTCTTCTTCTTCTTCTTTTTCTTCTTCTTCTTCTTCTTCTTCTTCTTCTGCGAGCTCTTTGTTAAATTTAAGCCAGCACACCCCTGAGTGTCGGCATATCGTTTCGAAGAAGATTAGATAATATACTGTAGGATTTGATATTGAAGAGCTCGAATTAATTACCGCAAGTAACGCACACTGGTAGTGTAGGAACTCGAGTTAACAATTTAATACTTTACTTACCGGTATTTAATATATTACAGCATGTTTTGAATATAATACATTTTTTTACACTTACGCATCTTTAGTCTACGCGTATTTTAAGTGTCATGTATAAATTAATTTTCAACGCGTAACTTGAGTGTTACATTTATCCTACTGCCCCGCCACCCTAAATTTTCCATTCTATATACTGAATGTAAATTAAGAAATTCGTTAAGTATTTCGTAGCTTTTAACTTAATATTTGGAACTTCACTTGCGAAAGTAGTAGGCCTATTTTGTTTGAAGAACTCAGACAAGAATTTGATAGTTATCAGTAGTTTTAAACATACAAAAATATTCGCCTAATTCTAGCCTTCTTGCAGATATTTCTATTTTTAGAACTCCAACTACTAATTACATGTTAACAACTCGACCACTATTATCATAAATTTCTCCAAATGGCCGAAAGTCACTCTTAAAATGCAGATAGTACTGTACTACGATCGCATAATAAACGTGTAAAGATTTCTTTTCACAATAATAATAATAATAATAATAATAATAATAATAATGCATAAAAATTATGAGAAGCGTACATTATGTCGAATTAGTAACTAAAATATCAATTACATTTTTTATACGAAAGAGTTTATTCCTTATTGCTAAGCTTTATAGACACAAAATAGCATATTCCTTGTTTCTAAGCAAGTACTTATTGAACACGTATTATAAACAACACGATAGAAAGTGCACCTACAAAGTTTCTTCTTCATAACATAACCGAATCAGAACTATTCCGCATTAAAGAATTCTATAATAACGGAAAAGACGCTACCAGTCGTTAAGTATGAAAGTATGAAATACTCACTTTGAGAGGTTTATTTTCTTAGGTGAATACTCTTCTGCAATTTCTTCGAAGGGATAGGCTGCCTTCCAAGGGAACTGGGCAAATTTTCACCAAACACTTTCCTATAAGTCAACACTCGAAAGTATTGAAATTATTTATCTTGCACGAAAGAAATGCAACACGAAAACTCGAAGGTTAATAGCCTCGACGTCTAGCACATACATAATTGTTGACAGATTGTTTTTCATCTTTTTAACACACTAAATGCACAGAATATGTAAGAAGTAAACACAGACTTTTTCTATTGTATTTCAGATGCAATAAAATGAACACATCAATAAACACATTTCTACTTTACACTATATTTATACGAGAATAAGACCGCGACCTCTCTATATGTGACGTTCTCTTTGCGGATGTCTCTTTTCCAAAGTTTTCTCTCCAAACGCGATCCGAACTGCAGGAGTTGCAGTCGACGAATGTCGCTTCGCGCAGCCCGCCTGGCAAACCACTCCCCTGTGCGCAAACTCTCTGCCGATAGTATCACATGAGATCCAGTCCCTTTTACTAGCGGGAGTATCATCTTCAACCGCTCACTTGGACGAACTCTGTTACGGAAAGATTTTTAGTAAACTTTTCAAGCTTGAATATCAATTTCGTGGGAGAAGGAAGAAAATTACCTTATAGGTTTTTGATTGCATTATATCCGTAAACCATTTACTGCTAAATATTCAGTAAATTTATATCCATTAAAATAAATTTTATTTAATGGGATTCCGGTTCTTGTGCGCACTGATTATTTTCTATTCTAATTCACGATGTGAGCATGTAGAAAATGCTCTGGCTTCAGGAGGGGTGGGGGGTAATGTTATTTCTGCCCCCACAACTTAGAGAGCTACAGACGTCGCACAGTGGTCCTTTTACGCTATCTGGCCACGAAAAATTCGATTCTATATTAAAATGATTTAGAAACATTGAAATAACAATTTGTACTTACGTTAAGCATTTTCCTTATTCATATCGACATGATTCGAATTCAATTTAGGCTTAATATTAACTCTAAATCACAGATATAGGTATTCCATAGGCTACAAAATTGTAGGCTTACAGTAGGACTTCAGATCTTCATCACTGCATATATGAAATATATACGAGTACCGGTAAGTAAATACATGGAAGAAATCAGTTACATTATAATTTATTATTTTAACTTCACACATGACACTAATATTTCAATGAAAACACTATATTATGGTTTCCTGTATGTTAATCATGAATATTAATTCACTACTGTCAATACATTTTAAAAGTAGTGGGTGCCTCAAATTTTACTAAGTTTATCAACAGTAATCTCACTAGAGGTTTTGATTTATCTAGAGAAATCAAAACTCGAGTGGGATTTAATTGATTATTACACGATTAGAAGAAAGTATATAAAGATTAGAAATAACGAAGTACTCCAATACAATAAAATATTAATTGACTTACGAAAATACAACTGTCTTCAAATGTATTATTGTACAATCTCAACATTACAAATATTACGCTATAGCGCGTTAGATGGCAGTAGTGTGCTATGATTAGCTGTTTTCTTGTTATCAGTTGTGCCAACTATCGAATCTTCATTGAACTCTGTGGACGGTTACTAGTCAAGAAGGCTTTGTTGATTAAGTTTCATTTTTATTAAAACAGTTGCATTCCACTTCCATTATCCGGATCCCAGTAATCAACGTCACTTGACAGATGATTTTCAATAAATCTTAGTATTACACAATCTCTGAGAAGTGACTATCCATAATATCATATAGCAAAAGCCATAACATAACCTAAATAATATGAACAAGTGTTAGAAACGTTTTAATTAGGGATGATGAAATAAACAAGAAAAGTTTTAATTAAGGACGATGAAATAAAAAATAAACATGAATAATTTTAAAAGGAACAATTATTGAAAGTACAATTTTTAATTTTGAATGTTTTAGTGGTTGGTGGTTCAGTTGATGTTATATTGGACGTGTGCGTAAAACAGTGGAACTCGTTGATGTACTGCTGTCAAAAGAAAAAGTGGCCGCTCTCCTGAAACAAAGTTCCCTTCGAGTATCTTCGCTACAATTCGGAGACAGGCGATGTTACATGTTATTGGACCACGTTGCCTGATATCTACAGTTATAATTGAAGTATTCTGTGTGTTATTCGATACCGTAATGGTAGCGTTCAGGCCTCTTATTCATGAGGATGCGTTCGACTACAACCTCGTGCTTTTTATGTTCTTTTTTGTTCTGTTTTCGAGAGAGACAAACTATACATAATGGCTCCTTTCTCTTTTACGATTATTTTAGTAATTAACATCAGGTTCATTAATATATTATGCCATGACTTTATCATTATGATATTGTGGCTGCAAATGGAAAGAAAAAAGATTGTATTCTCAATAAAATATCTTTCGTGGCATAAACAAAACAAATTTACTGGCGTCGGCCTTAAAACAGTCGAACAATTAAGCGTTCAAAAAAGAAAACAAACAGCCACAATTCAATATTTAGTCTATCTTCCTCTTATCTCGATAATCTTGCAGTCGAGTGGGCATGGAATTGACTAGTCTTTGCAAATAGCGCCTGTTCTTAGACACGATATTCCAGGCATTCTGAACATACATACATGTGTTCTGTCCATGGGCAGGTCTTTCATTGCAAACCCAGCAATCTCCAATCTTTCCTATTTTCTGCCTCCTCTTAGTCTCCGCATATGATCCACATATCCTAATGGCGTCTATTATTCTTTTCAACCAGAGACCCAACCAATTCCTTTTTCTCTTTCTAATCAGTTTCAGCATCATTCTTTCTTCACTCACTTTTTCAAACACAATTCTATTTCTTATTCTGTCTGTCCATTCACACGCACCGTTCTTCTCCACACCCACATTTCAAATGCTTCAATTCGTTTCTCTTCATTTCGTCGTAATGTCCATGTTCCTTCCCCATACAATGCCACACTCCACACAACGCACTTCACTAGTCTCTTCTTTAGTTCATTTTCCAGAGGTCCGCAGAAGATCCTTCTTCTTTTATTAAAAGCTTCCTTTGTTCATGTTTGCAGTTTTTCTTGGGAAGGATAGGCCTAATTGCGGTAACATCCCGTTGCTTTCCGCACACTACTATCTCTTTCGCATCTTATTAGATTCCAGGGGGCTCAAGCGTGGAGATGAGGAGAGTGGATTTGACTAATTGGGCCCTCCGGACTTCACCGAAAGTCACGGCAAGGGTTAAATATTAATTCTATCAGGATTTTTGACCCGATCAGAGACCAGGAAATCTCAATTAGCCTTTGCTCCCCGCATCCTGGACTAGCTTCTACGAATCATCAGAAAATCTTTGAGTGTGTTTGGGCCAATTTTTCCGAAAATGTTTCCACACTTTTGCCCTCGTAACTCAGCGGATGAACGTCGGAATTTAGATGTCAACGTCTCAGGTTCAATTCCTCTTTACTCCTTTTCATTTTATTGTGGTACAAGATAGTATAATGTAATAATACAAAAAGAAAAACTAATACCAGTATTATGCAACTGGATTTTTCCAAACCTAATATTAAATTTATGTTATTTATATCGCTAAAGAACGATTACAATATAAATAACTTGAATATTATTTATACAGTATCACTAAAGAACGATAACAGAATATAAATGATAAATATCGGTTTGTTTAATTAATATAAGATATTATATAATACGTATTTAATTATCTAAATAAAATAACCTATTTTACAAAGAAAGATGGTTATTTGTGTTATAATAATTACTTACATAAAATACAGATTATTTATATTGCGAAAGAACAATAACAATATAAATAACTTGAATATTGTTTTATAATTCTAATGAAGGAAAACAGAATATAAATGATAACTTGAATATTATTTATATCGCTAATGAACGATAACAATATAAAAAGCGTGAATATTATTCATATCGGAATTTCACAGATTCATTACACATGTATTTATGAAATTGTAGAAGAATAGTAATTAGTAACAGTGTCCTATTTATTCTTCTTGGAGCCAAATTTGTAACTTTTAAAAGTGTGGTTACTATTTTGAAGTGTATGTGTTGCAACGGATGCTTGATTTGTTATGTATGTGAGTCAGTTATGGGATGCTTGATGTCGTCGCAATGTCGTAATTATAGTTTGATTGTGTTTGTTTGACTATTGTGTATTAATTTATGATGTATGGTACGGAAAGCTGCACATTTGTGTTATAGAACTGTTACGTATGTGTGTTGTTAATGTTTTTGTATGTTTCAAATTGATAACTGATATTTGTTTTGCAATCGCAATGCGTAATTTACGGATTGTTTATGTTTTGTTTACATCGCGTAAGCTAATTTAATTTTCTTTTCCATTTCTCTTTATGCTTTTTTTTTTTTTTTTTGTGATTTTAGTCAGTTTTTATTATATTTCTGGTCCAGGGATAATACATTTTACAGCTTTATGCTTATGTTTTTTGTGTATAAAACTATAGCCCTAACATACATATGTAAAATAGGGCTAACCCCCATTGGAGATGCAATAATAATACTTATTATTCATATCGTTATGAAACGATAACAGAATACAAATGATAACTTGAATTTTATTCATATCTCTAAAGAACGATAACAAAATATAAATAATGTGATATCCATAAAGAACGATAACTGGATATAAATGATAATTTGAATATAATTTACATCGCTAAAGAACGATTAAAAAATAAAATGAAAACTTGAAGAAGGCCCGAACCCACAACCATTGAATCATTAAACAAGCACTCTACCGCTGGTCTACGAGGCGCAGATATGGAACGCTTTCATACTGTAGTTCCGGAACTGCTTGTACAAGCACATGCATCGTGTAACATCGCCGCGACCCGAAGTGGACTTTGAAAATATTCGCTGTTCACGAGTGCGACCACTTTTTTTTTTTTTTTTTTTGACAACTGTACCTAAATGGTTTATTCCTCAACTTATTCAGGATTTCCGAATGGTGATCTTCATTTATTTGTAAATAGGGTTTCAGGGAAGATTCATACCTATGACCAGTGATCTTCATTAATTCTTACTCTTGAATGCCAATGCGAGTCATATTTGAAACTGCTGTTTGTAATTTTCTGTTTTTTGACGTCCAGACCAGTGCAGTTTGAAATGTTGGCAAACAAAGAAACAAATGCTAGGATAGTGATAAAAACAAACAAATGCTAGGGAAGCGATAAAATTAAACAAATGCTAGGGACGCGATAAAATTGTGCGATAAGCAGCCATAATTGGTTGAAAGACTTCCTTTCGTACAGTTTTATTGGTCCAAAGTAGTAAGACATAGTAAAAGTGTAATAGTCATAATAAAATATGTAATACATTAACACAAGACAGATGTATGCATTCTCATATATTCTCTATATTTATATATTCACAGTAATTACTTTAGCTCCACAATCGCAGTGTGGCGTGTGTCATTTTTGCAACTACGTGCTACTTATCTCAGCTTGCATAAGCATCCAAGAGAAACATGTGGTCCTTCCAAGGAGGGAGGTATTGTAATCAAATATTTATTTTAAGGGATGTACCGCACATTTATCACTTCAGTGTTTTCTATTATGACACAGTTTTTCTTATTAAACAACTAGCCATACCCGTGCGCTTCGCTGCACTTGTTAAAAATAAATATGGACTCAAATCTAAATACAGTTTTGTAATTACTTAGTGAATAATAGCTTTTTGTATATTGTGAGTCCTTTGCCCCTGAATCATTTTGAAAGCTATATTTAAAACTATGAATTTAACAGTTATTATCATGCAATATTTTCTTCAGTTGTTCTATCGATTCTGCTTTTAAGATTTATACTATATTAGACCTAATAGGCAATTGGTCAGCGTCTGAAATGAAATATACTTGTAAGAACTGAAGGCTTGTACTCTCAGCTGGGAAAAGATTTCCAATTAAATGATAAGTCTATACTTGAACTTTTAATGATGGCGTAGAATTGACCTTATGGATTTCTTTTGCAGGAAACGATGCCACTTGAAATAAGGTGTTATACTGTCTTATACTTTGGTATTATTTAAAAAGTTTGTTGATAATGGATTTATTCTGATAAGTAAGTTTCTAATTGGTTGGGAGCTCTTGAATCTCAGAAGGAACAACTTTTACAACAGTGCAACATAATCCGTTTGGCTCATTACTCCATTTTTTACATTGCATTTATTGCATAGTTTATTCATGTTATCTATTTTAACACAATTCAAATGAGTATAGTTAATATTTGGATTATAAAAGAATGGAATGCTAAGCTAACGTACTATTATTGCACACTAAATCAGTACACTCTCTCTGTTCGTTTACTTCTCTGAAATGAAAGTGAATGTGATATATAAATATTATTTTAAGAAACACAGGACACGAATATGGGTAAATTATGAGCGCAGAAACACTATTTCGTGACACTTTGTAAAATAACTAGCTCCAGTGAGCTCAATGTAAAGTACTAACTTTTACTCCTTATTATGTAGGGCCTACTGTATTTTTGGTCCCAGGAAAATACTCATCTTTACGACAAAACTATTAAAAATATGATTATATTCTGTGGAAGATAAGAAACTGAAGTGTATAAAATTAGAATATTTTATGTGGACCAAATAAAGTTTAAATAATCAAGTAATATAATTGCGAAAGAATATCAAGTTTTCTGTGCGTAAGAATCTATTTTAATCTTACCTGTCCTCGATTCACTCAGGAGTTACCGTAATAGCATAAACATTATGTCCATCTAAAGAAACAACATTTTCCAATGGTGAAATAACAATTATACAAATCGGTTAAGTACCTTATGAGATTACTTCATACAAATACATAAACATTCTCTGCATGTTAATATTGATAAACATTTATATATTCTCATGATAGCCTACAATTACAATTATCATAGAAATCCGTATAAAATAGTGTTAAATAAATAGCTTCCGTTTGTATGTTGTGCAAGGCCCCTTATAGATGAAGTCATTTGTTTTCATTTCATTATAGCCTATTAGTCTGAGGCGCCACCGATAACACAACATTGTCAATTTAAAACTTGTGTATCTCGTTAAATATCAGTCCTATCAAAACTTTGCATAGATTGAAACTTATCGGAAATCATTTTAAAGAAATTTTGTTTATGTAATATGTTTCACAAACACAATAATAAGCAAGATATTTTGATTTATTCAATTCACGCCTCCCTATAATAGCCCTTTTAAGTAAATTATTTTGAATGTCATACAGCCTAAAATCTAAGTTAGAACAAAATTAATGTATATTCCAATTTTCATAGAAATCGATTCAGCCATTATCGCGTGAAAAGGTAAGAAACAGACAGAGAGACATACAAACAAAAATTTCAAAAACTCGATTTTTGGTCTGAGGATAGTTAATTATACATGTTAACACCATTATTCTTGAAAAATAGAAAATTACCAGAAACATTTTGGTTACAAATTTATTAATAATAGAAAATTTTACAAGTAAGCCTATAAAGTAGGGGAATGGAGGGTTGTACCACTCAGAGGGCAATCGGGCTCATGCTAATATATTTGCATGGTTTAAATTTTGAAGAGTTCAGGAGGTGATGCTATTTTGCGGACACTGTACTAAGTGCATAGTAGTTGAATGGTTACCGTGGGAAGGCACATTTAGTTGTTGTGAGCGAGAATATTTTTGTTAGTATTTTGTTATAAGAACACACATATTTCAAACTAAATGTATGTGAACAAATATCCTTTTACATTATTAACAATTAATATGTTTATTTAGGGGATAAAGTCAGCTTCACATTGATATATTTATAAACATCTGTAATAAGCTTCTTTCGTCGGTACATGTTAAGAATTTCAATATTGCTATGGAGGGTTGTGGCGCTCAACTGAGCGGCATTACCCTCCAGCTGAGGTTATTTCCTTGCAGAAAACAATCCATTTAATCCTATATTCTTATATTACTGCAATAAAATGTCATTTAAAGCATACAATATGTTAAATATTATTATGCTTTCTATTTTAACGATGTGTGATGTCTCTATTTATTATATTATTAATTAACTGCGTAATTCGACTATTAAGAGATGCCGAAAAAAAGAGAAAGGTGTACAAATAAGGCAAGCATGGACAATGGAGACCATGAAAACAGCTTTTAGAGCAGTTTCTTCAGAAACATCAATTTGAGAAGCACCTCGGCAATTCAATATCCCTTTCAGCACACTTAAGGACAGAGTAAAAGCGGGAAAGCCTTATGCCCCCTCTAGGTGCAAAATGTGTTTTCAGTGAGGAACAAAAAAGTGAAACTGAAGAGTATGTTTTGACGATTTGTAGATTATACTTTGGTGTTACAGCTTCCGAACTCAAAAAGATAGTTTTTGAATATGCAGAAAAGACATGAAATTAAAACAACTTTTCCAGAGACAAAAGGGAAGCTGAAAAAGATTAGTTTTACGGTTTCCTAAGATGACATCCAAAATTGAGCTTAAGGAAACCTGAAGCAAAAAGCATTAATCGTATTCTGCCATTTAATAAGGATGAAATTCAACGAGTCTATAGCAATCTTGAGTCACTGTTTTCAAAATTCAACTTTCCAGCCACGAGGATCTACAATGTAGACGAGACCGAGGTCTCAACTGTCCATACTCCTTCGCGCATTATTGCATCTAAAGCAGAGCTGGGCAGCAAGAGCGGATTCTATTCCCTCACGGGGAGCCATATGATTTCTCTTCATCCCCTTTCTTCCCCGCCGAACACCGCGCAGCTTTGATTCAGTGACGGATGAATATTAAGCGTCCCCGTTTAGAGTCTAGTTCTGCTCCCGATGCCCAGTCCTGATCTAAAGGGACGAACAGCTGGGAGAGGGGCAAGAATATTATGGTCTGTTGTGCAGTTAATGCTGCGGGACACTACATTACCCCGATGTTTATCTTCCCGCGCCAACGAATGTCACCTCAGCTACAGTGTGATGGAGCTGAGGGAGCACTGTACAAGTGCTCTAAAATGGGTGGATGACGTCTGAACTTTTCACAGTCTGGATACAACACTTTGCAAAGGAAACCAGTGCTTCCATCGATAACCCTGTCCTCCTTATAATGGACAACCACAGCAGTCACACATCACTTTCTTCATATTCCTTTTGGAAACAGAAAGGCATCCACATCATTTCAATACCTCCCACAGATTGCAGCCCCTTGATCTCACCTTCTTTGGACCGTTAAAATCTACGTTCAACAATGAATGCGAAACTTTCTTGAAGACTGATGCAGCTCAAAAAATCACTCCATACGACATTGCAAAGATTTTCAATCAAGCATATGGTAGAGTTTCTTCTGTGGAAAAAGCGACCAATGGATTCAAAAGAAGTGGCATTTGGCCCTTGAACCCAAATGTTTACTCAGATGAAGATTTTATGGCTGCAATGAATTTGAGCCCACCAGGTGAAGGTTCAGTTCTTTCATTGATTGACGACGAAAATCAGATTGAAGGAACAAGTCAGCAACTACTATCAACCAGTGTGAAGCCAATATGTCACAAGAATTTACCCACAATATCTTGTATACAGCCGACGACCTCTCAAGAAATTCCATCGCATCCTTCTACATTACAAACAAAACAAAATAGAAAATCAATATTAATCACCCAAATGTCACTTATTCCTAGCCCCTCAAAAACCACCAGTAAAAGAAGATCCGGCAATACCAAACAGCATTCTGAGATACTTACAGCATCACCGATGAAGGAAAAACTAGAAGTCTTAGAGAAGCGCAGAGCTGACAAACATAAGACTAAGAAGTCTGAAAAACCAAAATCAACCATTGCTCCTTTACCAAAGATCAGGGCAAAGAAAATTAAAAAACCAAAAAGAAAGTTATTCGAAAGTACATCAGAAGATGAACTGGATGAAGATGATTTGTGTGACGATGATGAATTAGACGACATTAATCCAAACACACTTCTTCAGGAAGTAGAAGAGATTTGCGCTGTGTGTGGAGAATTCGGTGAAGATGGTGAAGTGTGGTTTCGGTGTACTGTATGTGCAAACTGGACACATAAGGAATGCAGTGGGATTGATCGATCACATAATTATAAATGCGATCACTGCACCTAAATACGCGTGAATGTTTTTTATTATGTTGAGCGCCATTGCCCTACAGTGTCGGGCAATACCGCTCATTACTCATTTTCATTGTTTTCCTAATAGTTCCCTAAATATAATACTATCTTAAGTAATACTATTTCAGATGTAAAGAAAACTAGTTCATGTCTGCATTTTGTGAATGAAGTATTAAGATTGACCATTGTTTTGAAAACAAATAATGGTTTTCCTTAGGTGAGCGCCAATACCCTTCCTTCCCCTAATGGTGATGATGGCATGAGGTACACTAATAACAAACATCTATCACTTCTCATTTTTTCTTTAATATAATGCAGTATTAAACGCATTTTCAATAATTTTTAATTATCAATGCTACTGCTGGCTTCAGATTAAGTTCCTGACGTGCGCGCGGGGTTTTGATAAACAAAGAACTTTTTGGGTATATTATGCCCATTTCTGACACCAATTTTTGTTGTACTATATCTGAGACCAGTATTTATTTTACCATATCTGACACCAGTATTTCGTCGTGCCACTTGCCACGACAAGGCCGGATGGCTTAGCTTTGAGATAATCGCGAGTTATAATCTCTATCGAGATAACACAAACGAATCAGACACTGCGGTATACTTCCTAACTCTCTGATATGATTTATAAACTGTACTTGCTTATGGATAGGGGGGATTCCTACTTAGAATGTGATCTCAGGCTTTCGAAATAATCACAAGTGTAGAAATTCACTATTACTAAGTTTATTAATAAGATATCAATTTACTACAGATAGATGATTAAATATTGAGATTGAACGATTTAGAAAGTATGAAAATTTCTGTTAGTTTTAAAGTACCAAGATGAGCTACTGTAGTTAAATGTAAATTCTAAAGATTGAACTGATGATTTTACTTATAGTAGATAGTAGGGCGAACCCTGGTGCTGTTCAAAGATGATGCCATTTTCTGAATTTCTTCCTGGACGTCGGGAAGTTACGACCGCTACTGCATGACCGCTGTCTTGACCAATAACTAATGAGGCGTTTTGGACGTTTCATGTCCATTTATAATTTCTGAAACCGCGTCCTTTGTGACGTAACAGAGTGACGCTATTTTACCCGCGAATCTTCTAAAAAGACGGTATTGCATTCACTAAACACCACGCTTCTGATTCTTAACCATTATTTCAGATCGGCGTTTCCGGTCGTCACTTAGAACAATACAGATTTAAGGAACTCTTACGACTGAATCTCTGTTTTTGACTTGACCAATGGAAATCCAGAGTTCGGAATCATTGCCAATTAAAATGTCTCGCGAGAGACGCTGCAAAATCTTTCGTTATATGTCAGCTGTTGCTAAGACTGACTTCGTGCTACGAGTAAAATGCAAGCGTACGCATTTCTACCTTGTTCAAGGACTGGACTGTCCTGAGTTGGCTAAGCTGTACTCTGTAATCTGTCGAAACAGGAAGCGATCTCTGTCGTATGTCAAAGGATGTCTGAATGTTTTAATAAGTACGATTTAATTACTTTAAAATAAAGTGAAACTATATTGCTTATGGTCATAACAAAGTTATGATTGCTTATCATAATCCTTGGGCACAACAATGCCCTCTTCTTTTTAAAAGACGATACCGTAATCGGCACGTGCTTTTACTCCTAATCAAATTAATGGCAGGACATGTCGGATCCTGTGGAATATGACTATCACACGAGTCTTAGTGGACTTTTTTTCTGTTAGGCTTACGGGGTGTAGTTCCCTCGCCAGTGGCCTACAGAATCATTCAGGCTTGCAGGATTTTAATCCGTTCCAGAGGCCATCACTCATTCTTATTGAGGATTTGGATCGTCTGTGTCTTGTCAGCTAATGTTTTATCATTCACTTTACAAATTATAAGAAAAATCTTTATGGGGAGTCGAAGTGCCAAAGATTTTGACTTTCATAAGCAATAGTTCAAAATTGATATAATTTCTGACATTGATATCATAATGGCGGTATGGCTGCTGCTATTTAATAAATATGATATATCTATGCATTTAATGAGTACTCCATTTATGTAACGAGGCATAATGCAATATAAACTGAGTTCTTGGATATTTTAATTTATAACTTTGTGGGCTGTCTGTCATTTAACTCGATAGCATTTATGAATTTTTTTTTCATTGCAAAGTGATATGCCGATCTAACGTTATGAATCTCCGATCTGTAGCGTGTTATGGCATGTGTATGGCATCATCTGAGACTTAGCACTTACATGTTACATACAAGAATATTCATGTCATTTACAAAAATGATCATTAAAAAAAATAATCTTCTTCAATACAAATTTTCTTCATTGAGGCGAAGAGATGACTGTTGCATAACTAAGAGTAGTATCTAGGACATTGAGACAAATGTAGGTCTGGCGAAGACTGTGTTGGTTGAAGCTGGGCCAGCGCAGACATCGGTTGGTGTATCTGCTTTCCTCGCAGTAGGGATGGGAGTTCTGGTTTCTTGCACTGGGCCAAGCTCCATCTCGTTTTGGCATTCTCGTAAAGGTTCTGCTGTCTCCGGTTGTTTGCGGATGAGCTGATATAACCGGACACCATGTAGACGTGGACATTGTCGGTACGTCTGTAGCATACAAGCAAGACACAATATAACTCCTTATGGTTAAAGCAATTAGCCAGGGATTTGCACTTTCTTGTTTGGGGGATTCTTCTACTTTAGATTTCACACTTTTAATTTTCTCTTGTAATTTCTCTACGGTGATACTATCATTATTAAAATCTTTAATGTAACACCAGAAATACTCTGACAATAATTTTACCGTGTCCAGGCTGTAGCTTTCAAAAGCTTCACACTTTACTTCAAAGTTACAAGAAAGTGTTCCCAAAATTACACCAAAACGCGTAATCAATTCTTCATTCACATTAATAATGTCTCACACAATTTCCATAATTAGTTGTGCCAAACCCTGGCTTTGGAATATCAGCCAAAAGACCCTTTTTTATGAAATTTTTCTTGAATATTGTTGACGAGGATGTACAGTGTGGTTAGTTGGGGACGGTCGGGTTTTCGTCCAGAGCCGCCCGGCTGTCAATATGTTGGTTAACGCGAGGAATACGCGCGTGTCTCCGGCACTTTAGGCCTACAATCCTACTGTTACAAAGCTTAAAAGTTACAGTATTTGCCAAGCTCAAATTCATTGCTCAAAATATTCTCCATTTACTGCAACACACATTTGACATCTTTTTATGAAATTTGCAGTCACTCTCACAAGTTCTTCAGCACTCATAGAATTTATTGCATCTCTTATATTCTGTTGAAGTTCGTTTGTGGAGTGTGGGTTTCTTGCATTCTGTAGGGCCTTAATTTAAGTAATTTTGTCGCTACACGAGCAGAACTTTCACTTATTCCAATTTCCTGCGCTAAACGTCTGAGGGATTTTTGAGGGGTGTGTTCCAGTCTTTCAACAATCTCGTCTAATTTCTCTTCCGACCGAATACGGCGTTCTCTTTTGTGTTTTTCATCGTTTACCGAACCTGTCCGCATGAACTTCTTATAAAGTCTCTTATTTTACTGGCAGCTGGAACAAGTTTCTCTGGAAACTTTTCCCGAAATTTGCGTCTTCTCGCAGCATAAGGTTTTCGCTTTTTTATGTATGTATTGTATAAATAAGTACGTTCACGTAATGAATAAGTCATTACAACAGTAGCCTACATGGAGCACTTTTAAAAACTTAACTCTAATTTCTAAGATTACAACTTTCATCGCCAACTTACTTCCCACAACAAAACACAACTAAAGCGAAACTGCAGAGTCACTCATTGCTTGCGGACGCCGAGAATGCGAACGCAGTATTCCCGGTGATCATGCGAGCTCTTGGCGGGGAACTGCTCCCGCAAAAACCGAGCGTCCCCAATTAACTTCACTGTACGAGTATATATGGTTGTTTTGTTATTTTATTATCTACGTAAAGAGCATATGCTTCATTTATACAGATTTTAGTGGGGTTCTTTACTTATGATAATGAAATAAATGACTTTACTTTCTATATTTTCCTCGGAGAAAAATATGTAATCTTGCCTGTGATTTCACCTATGTCTCTCTTTCTTTCTGAGCGTAGACACATTTGACTCGCAGACGCTAATTCAGCGAAGCTAAAGTTTTGCACCAGATGTATTTTTCTTCCTTTCGAAGATTCAGGGCAGTCTGCGAATGATTTGGAAGCACGAATAGCATTAGATGACAAGCCACTTGTGAAAGCTTTTTCTATATTTTGTTCATATAAAATGAATTTCTCTCTAGTCACGTTTCCTTTTTTGTGTCTTAGTTTTACTCAGGATTCGATGGCAAGCAAACAAATTTATCAAGTTTCTTTTTAACAATATTGTAAATTTATTTCAAATCAACAACAATGTAATTTATTGTCATAACAATAACTCTTCACTTTCTACACAGTAACACAGTATTCGTTAGTACACTCCACTGACAACAATGACAATTTACTTGGACTATTACGAACAACAATGAACTATTAATCTTAACTAATATTTACAAAGCACTATTTACAAATCAGAACTGTTAGTTCTCAGTTCACAGTTCTTCTAGCTCAGTCACTCGAGTTCACAGTATCTCGAACCACAGACCTTCAGAGACAGTTCACTGTACTCGAACTCAGGTCCCTCCAACTGCGGTCCACTGCACTCGAACTCAGGTCCCTCCAACTGCGGTCCACTGCACTCGAACTCAGGCCTTCGGATGCTGACACAGTTGCGAACGCACACTCGAGTCGAACTGGCTTGCTTGCTCTGGCTTACTCACTGAACTAATCATGAATCACACTCTGTCTGAGTTCCCTCGCGTTTCTTTTATAACCACAGCGACGTAGCCTGGAAAGTTCGAATTCCCGATTTTTCCACTTCGACGGACTTCTCGAAGAGTCGAGAGGGTCCGTCCCCCCTTCACTCCGCACGCAGCAGTTGCGCGCGCACACTCCCTCGCCGCGTAGGCCCTTTCCCCTCTCTTCTCTCCGCCGCGCGCCGTCCCTCAGTGCTCCGTGGAGCCCGCGCGATCTGCTCTCTTGCGGGACGCTGGTCGTGAGTTCGAATCTCACGTCGCTGTCACAATATATTTAAAGGATTATCTATAAGTTTTCAAATAGTTATTTTCCAGTAAACAGTAATAGTTCATCACTTCTTTCTGACATGTCATCTCTATCGCACCAACCATGAAAACGTTCCGCGATATCTTTACTTAAAAAAAAAAATGCAAAGTTGCAAACAGTCTTCTGAAGAAAATTTGATCAATGGTTGACAATTCTAAATTTTCGGGTCTACAAAAACTCAAAACTAGAAGTTAACCACTTCCCTTATTATCCCGAGTTAACTCGGGTTGCTAACATGTGTCAAAATTTATTAACCCGAGTTAACTCGTTTGAGTCCCTGAGTCCCATTGTCTACTTCTCGTTTGAGTCCCTGAGTCCCATTGTCTACTTCATAGTGATTCTTTTAAGTATGTAAGAAAATTAGTGATGTACAGGGATTCTGCAATATTAAATGACCTCTTTACGAAAATAAAAAAATATGACACTTTTCTTCACAAAACTGGTAAAATAAATAGTAAGGGAAGAGGTTAAAATAGCAACAATTATTTCTCAATTTTCAAGCAAATTTAACTTTAAAGTTGTAAGTTCTGTGAGAATTTTTTATATAACATAAGAATAGTATACATACCTTGCTCTCCCATATCCACCAGTAACCGATAAAGATCATCGAAAAAGCACATCCTTTCGAGCACAGTTATCGAACATAAATTACGAGCACGGCTTCAGGCCGGGGCTACGATAACAAACACCAAACTTCTGACTTCTTTAGCAACTCAAGGGCTACACAAATAATCGTAAATATAAAAAATCTCGGATACTTGGATATTATAGTAATTTTATTAAAATATCCATAAAACATGAAAACACGTAATACCCAATTTTTGTATTTTGCGCGGCCAGATAGTGAAAAAAAGGACTACAGTGCTTCGACCTCCAAGGAGCCTCCCCCCCCCCACAATAATTCACGTTAAAAATAATTAAGCTGTTTGAAAGACGAACTAAGATAGAAGCCAAAATGGTTATTTAAAATCAACAGAGATGACCAGCTGTCGCAATGAACATGTTAGTGACGCAAATTCACAGTGCGCTCTCCCTTTCTTCTCTCTTGAATTTGAGATCGGTGCAATGGTGATTCCACTTCTTTGTCTGTGGTCCGCATTTATTCTGATCAGTTCAAATTTTACAACTATTACGATCGAAGAGAAATGATCACAAACAGAGCTTTTTTTCTGGCGGAACAGCGTTCTGGTAACTTTCTTTTTTATCATGGAAGTGAGAAATGTGTTAATAATTATTTTTTGAACATAATTTTTCTTTCAACTCTGTTTAGGGCTTGAAAGTCTTGAAGTTGGACAAAAGGAAACTAAAAATGACAAAATTCCCGTGCATTGGACAGTAATCATTTTCCCGTCCGCAATAATAGGCCCATATTCTACACAAAGTTCTACCACTTTTATCTCCAGAATAAATGAACTGGCCATTGTATTACCAAGCAGATATAATAGTACGGAATTAATAGTTCAAATTAAGTGTATGTATTCGACTGGGGACAAAGGCTAATTGGGATTTCCCGGTCTTAGATCGAGTAAAAAACCACGATAGAACTGATATTTTAACCCTTGCGGTGAATTTCGGTGAAGTCCGGAGAGCCTAATTAGTTAAATCCACTCTCCTCACATCCACGCTGGGGCCCACTGGAAACTTTTAAGATGCGAAAGAGAGAGTGGTGTGCGGAAAGCAACGGGAAACTACCAAATTTACCTTTCCCAAGAAAAACTGCACGGTAAAGGATTCCGGACGTAAACTATCCCCCCATTCGGATGTCCGGGAGGGGACCTACTGGGGAAGGACACATTATGAAGGACACAGCGAGAAGGAAAGAAGATTGAGGATTGGAACGTGGAATGTAAGGACTCTTGTACAAGCAGGTAAGTTGGAAAACTTGAAGGAAAGATGAGAAGAAACGAAGTGGATGCGATGGGAATATCAGAAGTGAGGTGGGAAAATAATTATGAGTTAGTGAGTGATGAAATCAGGTTGTTTTATTTAAATGGTGAGTGCAAAGAAAGTCATGGTGTTGGTGTATTACTGGGACCACGTGTGAAAGATAAAGTAATATCAGTGCGTTATGTATGGGTGACAATGGTGAGGCTACAAGGGAAGAAAATGGACTTAGTACCAGTGAAAGTTTATATGCTACATAGTGGATTAGCAGACGAGAAAGTGGAAGAAAGTTATGACAAGATAGACGAGATAGTTGATAATGACAAGAAATAAGCATGCGTAATCCTAATGGGCGACTGGAACGCAGTAGTAGAAGGCCAAGAGGGAAGAACAGTTGGAAAATGTGGATTGGGAAGAAGAAATGACAGAGGAGAATCTTTGGTAAATTTCTGTAAAAGAAATGCAATAATTGTTGGAAATACATTATTCCAACAACATAAACGAAGAAGATACACATGGACATGCCCAAGGGACGAAAGCAGATACCAGATAGAATACATACTGGAACAGGAAACATTCTGAAATTGTTTAAAAAATGCGAAGACTTTACCAGGAGCAGATATTAACTCAAATCATGTCCTCGTGATAGGCGAAGTAGATATTCGTCTGAAAAAGATAAGAAGAAGACAAGTGATGAAGAAATTGAAAATGGAAAAACTGAAGAATGAAGGAGAAAGAAGAAAATTTGAAAAAAAAATAAAGAGAAAGCCACTACATTAGAATCCACACCTGAGAATAGTAATGAGTACTGAATTCGTCTAAAAAAGCTGTATATAGACAACAGAAGATGAAGAAGAAGAAGAAGAAGAAGAAGAAGAAGAAGAAGAAGAAGAAGAAGAAGAAGAAGAAGAAACAATAGAATACACAGAAGGTGGGAGAATTAAGAAACTTTGGGTCGTAGAGAAAATATTGGAGAAGATGGAGGATATGAGAAAATGCAGAAACATCAACACAGAAGAAGGTAAAAGAAACTACAGGAAACTTAACAATGAACTAGGAAGAGAAACTGATAAGGAGAAGGAAGACTAGATGAAAGAGAAATGTAATGAAATAGAGGATCTAGAGAGAAAAAGGAAGATATAATTTCATGTAACGCGAAGTAAAATGTTTGGACTTCACAAACAAGAAAACAAATCCAAGTGGTTGATAGAGGACGAAATCGGAAATGAAATAACAGACAGACCAGGAATACTGAACAGATGGACGAGATATGTAGAGGAGTTATATGAGACAGGGAATCGTCCTGGTGACTTGGCTGTAGAAGACGAAGCAGCTGTATCAGAAGACGAAAAAGGATTTTCAATTTTAAGGGAAGAAATTTGCTTCAAACCACCGAGCAACACACATCTACAAACAAGTAGACGCACATACACACAAAGCATCTCTATATACAGTTCCTGTTAACCATAATTACAACAAACCACCAATGACAACCATTTTAGCACGCATTATATCAGATAGAATATTCATGTCTATATCCAAGCGTACATATACTACATCACAGCAGAAACCAAAAAGCTTATGTTCTTGATAATGATTAATTGTCAACATAAAACACAAGACTCATCAATTTGTAACATAGTGTTACACTAATTATATAGTATTCTAATACATTTTTATCCTTCGTAAATTTTAAATCTATGATATATCTTCATTTTCATTCATAATCAAATTTTAATTGATGTTTTAACACCGCCGATATTTTGCATAATTCAATTGCTCACTATTTAATCATGTATGCACACCTGTAACATGAGTTGTATGTATATGTATGTATGTATGTATATATATATATATATATATATATATATATATATATATATACAGATATATATACAACTACCTTCGTTTTATTTCAAAGTTGTATTGCAATTATAACAACCTATATTAGTTTCATACATAAAACTCATGAAGATTTCATTCACCATGTATATTGTACTGTTGTTTGTCAATTCATTCAAGTTTCAGATCACGCATTTTATTATATCTGATGATGCCAAATAAGGCGAAAACGTTAATATATATTTAATGCCTTCATAGCAAATAAACATTTGCAAAGAGATATGTCTTATGATTGAACTTATATACATATATATATTTTTTTTGTATTATATTTTGTATTTAAGGAAAGAAGTTGAACTAGCGCTTAAGGAAATGAAGAATGGGAAAGCAACAGGAGTTGATGGAATCACCATTGAATTAGTAAAATGCTTGGGTGAAGACAAGAATGAAATTTAAGGGTTCAGAGCCATAGTGGGCCAAGCGCCATTTATTAACAACGGAGAAAAAAGGGTTAAAATTAAGTGAATACCATAGTTTAATGAAGATTGACATATGACTTAATTTAAATGTGTGTACTTTATACTACTTGCTATATGCTTCCATTGAATTATGGTTATAACTTCATTTTAACCCTTGTTTCTACGGTTTTAGTAAATGGCGCTTGGCCCATTATGGTTCTGAACCCTTCAATTCTATCATTGTGCAACGAAATATATAAGTAGGGTGATTGACCTGAAGATTTCACGGAGACAGTGTTGCTTCCAATACCGAAGAAAAATAATGTCATGAAATGTAACGAGCCTGATATCGCACTCGGCGAAGATTCTTCTGCGAATACTGAATCGACATTTATATTCTATGATGGAAGAACAGTTGGAAGAAGAGCAGTTTGGCTTGAGGAAGAGAAAAGGTACGAGAGATGCTACGAACAATCGGCGAAAGATACTTCGAGAAGAATAAAGAAGTGTATTGTGGACTAGAAAAGGCATTTGATAGAGTGGATTGGAATAAACTGATGGGTATCCTGAAGAAAATAAGTGTGGGTTGGAAAGAGGGAAGGTTGTTCTGTAACCTTTATAATATGAAACGAGTCAAAATCAGGCCCGTTTCACACATACATGGCGACCGTGCAAACGATACCGTTTGCAAGGCTAAAGGATGAAAATTCTGCCGTCATGTCACCGTCTTAACGTTACAACACATGCTACTGGAGTGAAGAGTTGAATGGCTTGTTTCACACGTGCCGTGTCTGTTGCCCGGTTCCACCAACATTATGCACTACATTTTGTGAATATTAATATTTATATCGCCTAATATGGCAAGTGGAAATTGATAACCTCATTCCTCTAATTGATGCAAGGGACAAAACAAGACTGTTATGTACGAAGGTAGAAATGAAACAAAAAATACTTGAAGGAAAGTTTTCCTAGAACTGAAAACCTTGTTTCATCGTCTGTTAATTCCACTCCAGGAAAAGTACATAAAATACTCCAAACTCTTTCCTTTCCATTAATGGGTGAATTCACTGAATTCTGTTCCTCTTTTTTTTTTTAAATAAGTCTGTACAATATCATCATTGCTATAACGCGTCTACGATCTATGTTAGCAATAAAACACTAGAATATCCCGCTTCGGATATGATCGGTTGGGTTTAACATACCCAACGAAGGTTGCCGTTCCATGTGAACGGTGTCGTTTGGACGGTTTCCGAGTATGTGTCAAACGGGACTCAGGACAGGATAAGAAATGTCGGAAGAAAGTGACATAGCGAGAGGATAGAAGGATTCCCTTTATCACCTACTCTGTTTAACATATACTTGGGGGGATTTAGTGAAGAACTGTTTTCACAACGTGGGAGGGGTGATAGTAGGTTGAAGAAGAATAAAGTGATTAAGATATGCTGATGATATGGTGTTGTTAGCAGACGAGAAGACGATATTAAGGGATACGCTATTGGAGCTAAATGACAGCTGTGGGCTGTATGGAATGAATATGAATGCAAACAAGACGAAGACTATGTTTATCGGAAGAAAAATAAACAAGGTGAACGCGCGAATTCGAAACGAGACAGTACAAGTGGACACCTTCAGATACTTGGGGTGCAGTACAAGCAATGACGTGAGCTCCTATCAGGAAATCAAGAGGAGAATATAAATGACAAAGGAAGCTTATAATAGAAACTAAGGAAGAGAATAGTGAAGTTTTTTTTAGTGTGGAGTGTGTCATTGCATGGGGCAGAAACATAGACATTACGACGAAGTGAAGAGAAGCGAATAGAAGCATTTGAATTGTGGATATCGAGAAGAATCGAACGTGTGAAATGGATAGACAGAATGAGAAATAAAGCTGTGTCGTATAGAGTGGGTGAAGAAAGAATGATGCTGAAACTAATTAGGAAGAGAAAAAGGAATGGTTGGGTAACTGGCTGTGAAGAAACTGTCTACTGAAGGGTGCACTGGAAGAAATGGTGAACGGGAGAACAGTTCGGGACAGAAGTAATCAGATGATAGATC